>NC_090888.1:702948-717948 GCF_036669925.1 Montipora capricornis | reverse complement strand
CTAGTATAGGATGCAGCTCTACTGTGATTAGGATTAGGCTCCATTGTTTCCCTTGAATATTTTTTGTGCCTTTTGTTTTCTAAACCAGTCAAGAGACGCTGTAATATAGCTGCGTTCTGACCCCTTTTCCGAAGGTCCATTCACTTGATCTTCCTTGCATTTATTTCACTCATTTGTCTGCCTTCTGTGATTGTCCATATCAATTTCTTTGTGTTAAGTGAACTACTCTAGTTATAGGCGCTCAAAATACAGCAGTATCTGAGCTGACCGTATTTTGGTTACGGTTAGGTTAAACAAATGTAGGTAGGTTAAACAAATGTTGAAACCTCTATTACTGGTTAAAATGAGTATACTATCTCTTCACGTATTTCGGGGCAAATGAAAGTCAGTATTTTTGTCGAATGCGTACGCACGTTAACGCATTTACTATATCGATCAACATCTGAGAACATAATGTTGTATGGGAATAAGGTCATCATGTATCACGCGATTGGTCGGCCGTAGCCTGATATGAGTTTACATACACGTCACTCATTGTGCTTGATTCACCCAGACAGAGAGATTCTGGGGGCATCCACTTCGCTGGAAGACGTGCCTGTGAGAAAAGCAATTATGAAATCTCATCAAACAATCAATCTCCTTTACCTTTACCATAGAAAATCTACAATATTAGGAATACGACAAATTAGCGTGATACCTCCTTGCCTTGGAACAAATTGGCCCTGAAAACGCACCTTAGAGCTTCGCGCATATATGTCGGCGTTCACATCACGCGCAAGTCCAAAGTCTGAAATTTTGCATACTTTGTTCTCGCCCACGAGAATGTTACGAGCGGCCAAATCTCGATGAACAACCTGTAACCAAAAATGAAGCGTAACAAGGGCGTATCCAAGAACGTACGTACTGACCAATTTATCTATTCAGTCAATGGTGATTTTAGAAGCAGCCAACTTTTGTATTATTGTAGATGTTCATCATGATACCGTGACCAAGGTGACTATGGTTGATGACAGCGAACGCTATGCTAGGGAGACGTCACCGATCTAAAGACATCAGGAGATAAATAGCAATAACTTAATCTCACCCTCATGTCGGCCAATTAGCTCATCCCATCTGCAATCATCCAAGCAAATGACAGAAGATCCATTGCAGTGAGCCTTGATGTAGGTTTCTTCTCTCCTGAATTATAAATGTCGAAGTAACCTCTGCTCCTGCGCAGATAACCAAGCAAATCCCCATAGGGCATGTACTCCAGAGCAACAAAAAGAGGATCTGCAATTTTAGCAAATTGATGTGGTTAAAAGAAGATAGAGAGAAGATAAGATAAGAAGAAGAAAAGATCATGGAGATATTTGTAAACAGACTCAGAAAATCGTTTACTTATGTCCATTTCCAAACTATTGGAAGCAGGATTTTTTTTGTCTACACACCCAGACGTTTTTTGGGTTATGAAAGAATTATTAAAACTAACAGTACTCACCACTGCGACTACAGCAGCCAATCAGCTGTAATACATGAGGATGAGACTTGAGACATTTCATTACTTGTAACTCTGTCAACATGTCTTGTTTGTCTTTGATAGTTGCATTATCTTTTGTGAAAATCAAAACAAAGCAAAAGTTAAATTTGTATTCTTCAACAGTGGACACTTTGCTCCTTAACTTGTGTACCTACTCTCCTAAGAAATGCTTTATGGTGTGGCATAACCTTCTGGAGCGGAAGAATTTTCAACACGACGCACAGATTTGTTGGGAACTTTTCTGCAAGGTAAAGAAAGTTTGAACATATCTGTACGTAATATCACAAAAACCAAATGTCATTAGGGATCAGTTAAGATCCTCGACGACGACGTCGGGGACAACCACACAACACAATGATATGATTGGTTGAAAGAGCATGCATAATCGTGCTGCACGTGCGGGCACGGATTTTAGCAAGTATCTTAGCGGTTCTCTGCAAAGCGACGACGTCAAATCACCAAATTCTAGGTTTTGACGACAACGTGAGCAAGCAATAGACAATATTTCATTCAATATTTTACTTTGGAACCGCTCGTACCGATTTATTTTTAGGATACTTTGCCCACATTGTAGGACGTGAACGAGAAGAGCAATCTCTTGCCAACTGTTAACTCTTGCTCTGGCCCCGAATACTCCTGGCACTAGTGTGCGAGTGTCTCGCCCCTACTACGCGATCATACTGCGTACTGCCATTTTAGTGTCTTTCTTTTGTCTGCTAGACATCCCGCGTTTGACTTGGAAAAAAAACAGCAACTAAGCACTTTCCAGTCTGTTATTAGGAATATGATAAAAAAAGACTGACTAAAAACAACTTTTACATGGCGTTTTCATAGTAGAGAATGTATGATTAGTAAGTGTTATTGATTGAGGCTGGTAGCCTGAAATTGTGGAGCCCTTGCTTACTCAGATATTGCAAAACAGTAACTTATCACTGATTCTTGTGTAAATTAAACCCTTTTTTACCTTTGCCGATAAAGGAATAAACCAGTCAAGGCAGCCACAGTGAAAAAAACTATACCAAGAATTACAGATACAATGATGTAAGTAGTATAGTTGCCCTGTTTGTTTCCTCTGGAATCACCTGAAACGTGGAAAAAAAACCCCGAAAAGATGGGAAAAGTTGTTTAACACGTTGAACTTTGAAATAGTAAAAACCCCAATACACGAGCAACACACGAGCACAATCAAGAGGCAACATAAATGACTCACTGTCCATTATCGTCATTAAGATTACTTCACTTGAACTTTGTCCGACATGGTTTTCTGCCATCACCTACCAGATTACAAATTTCAATAAATAAGACGCAAATGCATAATATTTTTGTTTTTCGGCCATTTCAACTTCAGTAGAGATAAAACACACACGGCAGGCGGAAATGAACATAGTGAACAAACTTCTCATTATAATATATATAATGCGAAGTTTGCTCACTATGTTCATTTCCGCCTCGTGCGTTTTATATTTACTGAAGACGAAAGTCCAATCGATAAGTGCGTCAATCAATCAATCGATCGATCGATCGATCGATCGATCAATCAGTCAACCAATCAACATTTTGAGTAATTTGATACACCGCACAGAAACGTGGAGCCTATCCCTACTGCTAGTTCTGAAATGCCATCATGCAAAGCACGTAGTTTGTCTGACTGCTGCTCTACACTACTGCTCTAAATAATCAGGTATCCTTACACGTCACGCCTATCTCCTCCCTGAAAAAAATAATTATTATCGACCCCAAGTTATCTTAAAAGCGACCTCAAGAATGAAATATGCAAGAGGGTTATTCCTTGTAACTTGTAGTGTTTTGAATTTGTATTTGAGATGACAGCAGCGGGATTGAAAATAATTAATTCTTGAATGATGTAAGGGATCTAGCAATTAAATGGGGCACTCATACTTGTGTTCTGTTTTATCGGCCTTCCTGTGTATGTTTATCTGTCGTGAACACTTGCTTTGGGAGGCAAAATTGCAGTGGTCAAAGAGGAGAAATTTATTTGACGTCACAATTAAATTTCCACGATGTTGCGGCCATGGCAATCACTGATCGCTGTGGCCGCAGTAGCTCATGTACTGTCCAATCTTCTCGCAATCCATGCGCTTTCAAAGAGCATGTGTTGAGAATGATTAGAAAAGATAAATTGATAAACCTGTCCAAGTCAAACTTTGAAGTACTTGTGCTTGTACGGACGTTACATTCTATGCGTGGCACAGTACAGTAATCTACCTCTGTCGTTTTTCTTATAATCGTCGGTTAGCTACAAATAATGTATAGTATGACAAAGATGTTCGCAAAAGCCAATCTCTCACCACAAAACTGTATGTTTTTCCAGGTTCGTGCCGAGATTAAATCACATCCGTTTTTGTTGTCTTGAGGGTATGTGAATATTTCGCATCATCTGCTCTTGTGTAGGTCAGATAATAAGCCAGTGTATCGCCATTTTTGCTCGCTAATCTCCACGAAACGTGAATGGTAGTGCCACTTAACGATTCAAGGAACACTTCTACTTTACCAGGAACTTGAACAGCAAAAAAAAAAAAAAAAAAAATCAAACCACAATTTTACTATCAGCAAGTTCCGGGCCCAATAGTTAATCCGCGGTTTCCCGTAAGTGAAACACGTTACTTTGATAGGAGAAACAAATGAAAAACAAGTAAAGAAGCATGCACAGGCCTGGACTTTTCTCAGCGATAAATGCTCCCAAAAGCCTCTTCAATTCCCTTACATTTAAAGAGTATTATAACTTATGATAAGCGCGATTCTTTGGGAGTTTTTGAACTCACTTAACTATTTGGCACAGAAATTAAAATTTCAAAGAGAAAAGAAAACTCACGTGATCCATTTGTTTTAACAGAAACTGATGCAAAGTTTCCGTCAGATCCATGCATCTTTTGAGCCACTACACTCACTCTGTTCCTGGCGTAGATTCTCATCTCGTAAGTGACATATGACAATAGATGCGTGATCATCACGTGTGTCTCGTGCACTCCTTCTTTTCTGGGTATGTAATTAACGTTGTTATCGCAAGTTTTCTCGACGCACTTGTTGGCGTCATCAATGTTGCATGTCTTACGACATTTCACGTCATAAAAACACGTGCTTCTCATCACCTGTTTTTTCAGATGGTTCCCATGCCAACTCTATGGCACTTTGGTTTACGAATGTGACCAGTAAATTTCGTGGTGCTGATGGAATTTCTAGGAAAAATGTTTAAAAGCGCAGTTTTTGTCTTTCATGAGAATTGATGTCACACCTAATTTTGCATTTAAGCTGCAATATCATAATCATCAGAAATGAAAACTGGATGGCTTAACCTGAAATTGCAGATGGGTAACAACTTACGAAAGGAGGTTCATTACATTTAACGTACCAACTCATTATTAAAGAAAAGCATGCAGATAGCAAAGATTATTGTACATGGAGTGTTGCACGGTGTGTCGTTGCAGACTTGGGTGAAGATAGTGGAATAGAGGGAAAAATTAGACATTTAATATACGATTATAACTGCCTGTGATCTCATCCAAGAAACGGGACATTTGGAACAGCATCCTCCCTATACAAAAGTATGGAGGTTACACTTGCCAGTGTTTAACTACAGAATTCTCTTCCACTTTCTAGCATAAAAATAACATCTATTGTATCCTGTCTCTTTCTTTAAGAGCCCGAATGCCAACTAAGGTGGCACAGTATTCGGCATGTTACTGTCATGCTAGTGTGAGTGGAATCAATAAACAAAATATTGATATGTACCTGTGCAGTTCCATCCCTTTCCTTCATTGAAATTTTTGGGTGGGCACGCTGACATTTTACTTAAAAAAGAAAGAACAACAACTGTCAGTAATCACGAGCTGATTTTTGAGAGAGAACTTTTTTGACCATACCTATTGAACTTAGATTTTGTTGGCGCAGCGGTCCCACATAAGGCATTTTCAATTTTCCAATGTGAATGGTCAAAAAATGCAAAAAATGTGCCAAAAATAATATTGCAAAAGCACCCAAATGTTTATGGCCATAAACCCAGTATTTTCTTTCTTTCCAAATTTGTCATTTTCATCGCACGCGCGCCACTTGTTTTTGTGATGTGGTTTATCGAGAGTGAATTTTCAGTATTTGCACACACAAAATGTTTACAAAATACAAAGTTTTTTCCCGTAAACTTTGTATTGTTAGCCCGTCTAGTTTTTGTTTTCTCTTTTGGCTTTTAGTTTGTTTTTCATGTCATAGGATAATACAGAAGTGGTCCGGCACGGTCTACTATTTTGTGTTTTCATTTTTGGTTCACTGTTTCTATTAGATGCCCTCCGGATTGCTAGGCCATTATTAAAGCTTGATTACAGTACTATATTTACAACTTTGCCAATGGAAAAATAATACACTCTTCCAAAATTTGGCTTAAAATCACTATGTGGTAAAAGAGTGCATGGATATGAAGAATGAAAACCTTCCGAGGAGGACTTTTCATAAAGTAAATGATGGAAATTATATCTTTCTTATAATTATCCCGTTTATAATGATTAGAGACAAATGAATTTTTGCGTGGTTGCTTAGCACTGTATGATGGAGGTTGTTTCAGGATTACGTTCACAAAGTCAAGCAATTTTTATTCGAGCACTCCACAGATACCGCGAGCCTAGTCTAGTTTGTGAGCATCGAGATTAACTTCTTCTGACCTTTCCCAGCTACAAACATTTCAAAGCATGTGTTTTTTTTGCAACCATTGGCAACCACTAATGTTTTGAATTTCGGCTGAGTCCTCGCCGAGGAGAGATTTTGGTCCTTCCTTAATAGTAACTTTCCTTGGAGATGACCAAAAGGATCGTGGCCAATGGGGGCAAAAATGAAGAAATGATCATGCATTGGAAGAAAAATTATTATGTGTCCAAGAGCGTCTTCGTAGCGAAGACATCCAGTTTCCTCGCATTCAAAATTCCCTGACTGAGATGTGGAGGGAAAAGTTCTCCCTGTCTACTCACTCAGTACAAAAAAAAACAATCATGAATCCACGGAAGAAAAAACAGAAAATGATAGGTTCAATTGGCACTTGAAACAAAAGGGAATGAATAAATCATGAATACCAGAAAAAGCCTGTAACAGAACAGATAGCAAACAGGTAAGTGTCTGCGACAGCATTAGTTATATGTTTCTATCCTCCATTCAGTTTAGAGAACGCCGCTTGAGGTTGATAGGCATGTTAACCTCGAGCTCATAAAATTGATTCTGATAATAATGAAGAACAAAAGACTCACTATGTCCTTGCTTGCTATAGTAGAAATGCATCTTCACCCTTCCAGTGTTGGTAAACACCTAATCTCCCAGTTCTGTACCGAGGGATTCATATAGCTTTTAAGACTTTTGCTTCGAAACGCAGCCGGTTTGGAAGGAAAACATATCTGCTTCTCGATCTACTTTGAGGTGAGTGCTTTGAAGAGGTTTCAGTTTTCAGATAGACAATTCTCTTTCCTCTGACTTACGTAGTGAGTATAATTGATTCGATAATTGTTATTTGCGTTCCCTACTCAAAACGCTACTTTCATCATGGCAGAACTTAATATCGGCCAACTGGAAAACATGGACTGGACTTTGGACTGGACTTTGGACTGGACTTTGGACTGGACTCTGGACTGGACCCTAGACTGGACTTTATTAAACGAAGCTAATATTTAACCAATAATATAACGATTAACCGCTTCTCTTTAATTATTAACCAGCGAGAATGAGAATGAGAATGGATTTTTTTTTTCAAAGGGAACGTAAACGAAAAATCTAACAATGCTGCCCAGTAACTTTCAATCAAGTCAAGCTACTATTACGTGAATACTGTGGCGACGATATATCTCATGCGTGCGCTGTCTAAAGAATGTAAGGAATGTAGTCCAATTCAATATATTCGATAAGTTAAGCGCGATCGCTTTGCGATCCCGCTTAACATGAACTAAAACTATGCAACAGGGAGGGAGCCACAGCGCCTTAAAATTATCTTGCTTTGAAATATCTTATCAGGAATATCTTTCCGTTTTGGAATAAGTAGCCTTTGTTAGGCAATCCTTTAGCCTTTATTAGACAATCGTTCTTTTTCGTACGCTACTTTACTCCCATTCCATACAATGCACAAATTAACTGTTACGTCTTTCACAAATTACCATCGGTACTGGAGTACAAGCTAACATACGCCGAAAAAAACGAACTGTCATCAACCTTTTTAGTGTTATCGGTACAGTACATACGCCGAAAAAAACGAACTGTCATCAACCTTTTTAGTGTTATCGGTACAATTACATCAGCGTGGTTTCGTGTGAAATGAACGTTTGTGCGATAAGAACTGGAACGTGATAAAAATGTTCACTATAGGGGTGGTCCGCTACATTCCTAAAATAGCACACGCACGAGAAAGGATCGCGTGACGACATTACATTGTCACCTGATGACTTCAAACTTTCACAGCGTTCACGCAATCATAGCAAAGCGTATAAGTGGCGGGGTTTGTAACGTTAATTTACCGCTGTAAACAACTGAAGTGCTTATTTTTCAGTTTCCTGGCTGGTTCAATTGTAGAAATAGTGCGCAAAGACATTGCGCCTAACATATCGAATATATTGAATTGGACTACATTCCTAACATTTTTTAGACAGCGCACGGACGTCTAAAGATATATCGTTGTCACATTCACGTAATGGTAACTTGACTTGATTTACATTTTCTGGGCAGCATCGTTCGATTTTTCGTTTATGTTTCCTTTGAAAAAAACATCCATTCTCATTCTCGCTGGTTAATAATTAAATAGAAGCGGTTAATCGTTATATGATTGGTTAAATATTAACTTCGTTTAATAAAGTCCAGTCCAGGGTCCAGTCCAGAGTCCAGTCCAGAGTCCAGTCCAGAATCCAGTCCAGAATCCAGTCCAGAGTCCAGTCCTTGTTTTCCAGTTGGCCCTTGATATCTGTGTCTAGTTATTTTATGGACTTTTTGTTTAGACAGCAAGATTACTACGGAGGTAAACAAGGTAATCGTTAACCTTATCTTGCCTGCAGGGGAGAGATAAGGTGAAGTGCGGTCTCTTATCAGGGTTATTTCAGAAGGGTAAATCATTAGCTGCCTGTAATTTAGACCAATGCAAAGCCTTCAACCACTTGGAAACTACTTGAAGTGATAAGTCAATTAGTCTACTAAGTTAGACCAGCGAATTAGTCGACTCAGTTAGACTAAGCGATCTATTGCACTATTGGTGCATAATTGTAAAGTAAACGGGGGAGTATGTTTTTGAGATTCGCCACTTGCGTATAGTAAATTTTTATTCCGTTTTCAGGATTAGAGAGGGAGAGTAGTATTTTACAACTATGTGTTGATAAACGTTCTGCATTCTTCCACGCATATCAGATGGTGTTTCAGTAATGACATTAATTCTGCTTTCTCAAGAAGACAGTAGATTAATTAATGTCTTTACATATTAAGTGACTTAACTGCCGCAACTATTCCTACCAGTAAAAGACTACAGATTGGCGTCTTCGCCTTTTGCATTTGCGAGCTAAGGAGCTACCTAAGCCAACCTAAGCCATTATGGAAATTGTAGGGGAGAAAAACATAACTGGAAAGACGAAGGAGAGAGGAAAAGTGTATTCCTCACGTTAAAAGCATTTTGCGAAACAAACTGATATCGTACAAAAGACTACACGGATTTCCTAAAACGTGTTCTTTGAAAAAAGATCGTATGAACCAGTTGACACTGATATGATGTTAACAAGTGGTTAGCACTCAGGGCCACCCACCCTGTTCGGATGACGATTTGAGATTAGAATTTTCGGAACATTTGTTGTAAAATTTCTTAATTGCCTGCATGTCCTAGGATTTTCGAACATCTAAAAAATGTTATAATTGCCCATTTTAAACAGATTTTTACCCGAAAAAGGTCACCTAGAATTTTCGGGATCCTTTTTTCTGGCTGAAATTTTCGAAAAGGTAAGTTTTGATCCCTATAATTTTCGGATCACTAGACTTTCAGCTAGGAAATCCGAACAGATCAAAAATTTTTAGGGGATAAAGATATGCCTATATCTACCGTTTAAATACTAAAATACGTTTAACAATGCTATGTTTAAGTGGTTTTGAACTATATTCTCGTTGAGCACTGGAAAGGTCATGTATTGCGGAGGACGGAGGGGGGAGGGGAGGATTGTTTTGAGTCCGTCTTCTCGCACGGTACGACTTCGCGAATTCTCGCAGAGGAAATGACATCACGCAAACAACTACACGCCTCAAAGCGGTATTTTCAACAAGAACTTGTAAAATGTCGGAAGCTCGTATTATTTCAAGGTTGGGAACTGTTTAACTGATCTACATGAACAAATTATATTTTAATAAATGGTCTTAAACTTTGATTTGTGAAAATATCGGCCCCTTTTTTTTTCATAAACATGAACTTCGTTATAGTTTGAAATCATAATAGTAAAAAAGCTTCCTCCAAATATGCAATGTATTTATCGAGAATTTGCCGCAGGCTACCGCGTATGGAATAATTCATAAATAGATTTATCTTGTGTGGAATCGGTTTTATTGAAAGAGTGCAAGTGGTCCTTTGCTAGGAACAAGAATTCTACCTTTAAAACTGTTACTCCGCCAAAAACATTTTCAATCGAAACTGTATATCCCATTTCAATGGAATATTAACGTAAGCATCCAATTTGAAGGAAAAGGCATAATGTCAAAGGGAATATATTTCTTCCCAAACTTGGAAACAAATTTATAAGAATTGCTTTTTTTTCTAGATTATTCGCTTTCTTTTGTGATGCTCGTAAATGACCAAGTTGTTTATGTAAAACGACTTTTATTCCCGGTTCTCTTGGGATACAGCCTTTCAACAAGCTGCAAATTAAACTGCCAACAGAAGATAACACGTTTGAAATCAAAATGGTTTGCGTGTTGGTTAAATTCATAGATCTTTCTTTTCTTAGATCTAGCTAGAAAATGTGACAAAAAGGCATCCATGTAGTTTTCATGATCGAGAGCATTAATTATTTGGTTTGCAAAAATAAGTACTATGGAAGCAGGTAGAAGAGCTAGTGGTCTATGGCGGCAAGGACGATTTTTAACAAATGAAAAAATATCGTGGGAATTTGTTGAAACCAGCATCAAGTCATTTCCCTATTCAATACATGAATCAAATCATTGGCAGGTGTGAATCTCTAGTGCTTTTATAGACAGATTTGTAACACCTAAATGACTAAATCGAAAGATAGCAATTTGCAAGATGACGATAATAAATCCTTTTCAGCAACTGTCTTAATACGAAAATAAGCTGCTGCGATTGGTTTTCGTTTTTTTTAAACAATCGGATGCGTTGTACGGGAAATTTGAAGTCAAATGAATGCAGGCTACTTTTGCGCTAAAAATCAATTACTACAAATTCAGTGGGCCGGCCTCAACGCTTATTTCATCCAAGAGAGAAATTAAATCTTAACACAGAAGAGAAAACATTACTCTTCATTTATTTTAGGATAATTAACACCAGTAACAAAATGAATTGGAAACTATACTTACGTGTTGTTCCATAGCAAAAACGGCAGACTTGTCACCGTTGCTCTTTCAGAACGGCAAATAAGTCTACGTTATAACGGCGGTTATCCCTGGGTGAAGATGCTCAGATGAAACACCACCTTATTCATGAGTGATGTTCCCTTCATACACCATCACGTGTTGTCTTAAAAGACAGATAGACTATGTGTAAATGATTAAGTTGCAAAGACGCATATTCATGAGGGCTTCTGCCGATAACCATTAATTCGCTTTTAATGGATCCGAAAATTGTGGCGAGATTTTTATCACCCCTTTGTGTTTTCTTTTCTTTTGAGGATCGAGAAATTTGGCTATCCGTTTTAACCGCTGAAAACTTCTAGGGACAAGATCGTTTAAATTCTGAATCACTATTTTTCGTAAAATGAAAATACGAAAATTATAACTCCACAGCAAATTGTTGGAAAACATGCTTCCTTTTGAATAGTATATGACAAACGGTTTTTAGCAACATACAGATTATTATTTAGAACTTACACTGAACAATGAAGCTAAACTGGAGAAGGATACAGCCTAATACCTTTCTCTTTCATGACAGCTCACCAGATGGAAAGATCATTGTGACTTTATAAAGAACAATGCACAGTTCCCCAGGAAAATAATTACCGGTAACTGCACTTCAACACTGCGATTCAATTGGCATTGTAATTCGCAAGTGCTCTTTATCCATGACATAGGCTAACAATGCATGGATTGCCATCACGTTTCTCAGTACAAGGGGTCTCATGAAGAGTTAAGTGTTGCGGGTATGCTCTCTCGAGGAGCATTTTGTTAATAATCTATTTATTGCTGTATTCCGGTTTGAGATTGAACGAATAATTGGATTAGTTGTCCCATTGTATTTTGTAAGAAGGGTGGCAAAAAAGTCAGGTATTATTAAGAAAATTTGAAGGATACCACTTTCGAATTTTTATTCTGAATTTACTCCAAACGAATGTGTCCCGCCTTGTTGGCTGTACTTGATTTTGCTCGCTGGGTGGTGGAAGAAATACAGAAATTATTCACCTACAGAACTACTTCAGAATTTCATTTAGAGACGCGTTCAAGTCGATTTGAAAAGAATCTATTCCCATGAATTTGAATCGAATCCCATAAATGTTCTTTAATAATTAAAAAAAAAAAGATTTTATCACACTCCTTGGAGACACGCTACTTTAACTTTTTACTGCTTTGCAGCTACCCATGCATACTCTCACTCGTTCGGCCTTGTATTTCTACAGTTTTAAGTCGTTTTGTGACATTTCAATGCAGTTTTACGTAATTTTTGTGTGAAAAGAACCTAAATGTAGATCTGCTGTTCTCAACAAGAACTAGTTTGATGAGAACAAAATCAGTTAATCAGTTTTACAAACACTGTATTTTAAAACGTTGAAGTCACGCTGAAAGCAAGTTCATGCTGCTGGACTGACTAGACAGCAAATTAAGTTTTTCTTCTGAACGGTTGTTTCATCCCGGAATCATTGCAGGTCATCGGCCCGGCATGTCGAAATTGACGTAATCCTTGTCATTGTAGACGTCAAGGTTAACGTATGTCTGTGTAAACAACAGAACAAAATAACTTAAAAGGAACTCTCAATTGCAGGTGCGAAGCTAACTCATGTAACTAATCGAAGGGATCTTCAGTATTTAGAATTTAGAATAGCCCTAAGCTCTTTTGGAGATTTACCGTTTGAAGAAGCCGGTGTTGATGAAGAAAAATGTTACAAGCCAAAATTTTATGCTTTGGGCTGGATATAGGGTAATGGAATCCTTTTCGTTTCCTAGATATACCTTACGATCAGCCATCAATCTTCTCATGGCTGTACATATCCACGGGAATGTTGGGCGATCTTCAGGTTTCTCTGACCAGCATTCATACATAACGGAATACCTGGAAAAACATAAATTTAACGAAAGAGGTTGCTTTGTTCGTTTTAATATCCCTTTGTGTCGTCTCAGATTTGTTATGAGATATGGCTGATTTTCTCTGAAAGTCAGGAAAAGGCCAGCTTGTTTGAAACCATCAAACTCATTATTCTCCGCTTCGTTTCTGCGACTCTCATTCTACCGGTCTGGCATTCTGTCGCTCAACCGATGAAACCCGGATATTAATCAGACAATCAATCAATATTCGATCCAACTATGAATCAACCGAGAAGCCACTCAGTCACTCCCTCACACAATAAATCAATGAAAAAGACAATAGAATTGCCCAACAAGTTGCAGACAATCGAAAAACGCATGCACGAGTTCAAATTCATCATTCGACAACTCAGTAAACTCTGAGGTCACAAGACTTTGTCTAAAACCAAGCACAAAATGGAGCACTGGGTCAGAGGCGCAAAAAAAGGAATAACTATGGTTTCGAAAAAAAAACCTTGAAAACGTTTCTTACATTTCATTTTAGTTTGCTCTTAAAGAGAAGCGCATTGGTGCAACGGACTTACAGTTCTTCTGAGATATGAACTGGGCGTGGCATACGATATCCTCCTTCCAGCAAAGAAGCTACCTCTCGAGACTTGACTCCAGGATATGGTGAGTCCCCTAGGAAAAAGGAGTAAAAACGTGGGAAACCCTTTTTTATTTCCCTAACTCTTGCTAGGGAAAGACTATTGTTTCATTTTTTTTTCTTTTGTTACCTATGTTCCGCGAGTTTCACGGATTTTTACACCGAGGATGAATAGGTAAAAAATATTTCTCTCACTCTTATAGAAAAAAGCAGTTCCATCGCAAAAAAAGAAAAAGAGAAGTGTATAGTTACCTATAGTGAATATTTCCCACAAAACGATACCGTATGACCATCTGATATAAAATAAGGAAAAAGAGGGGATAAGCATTGACAATAAAGCCGACCGCGTCTAATTATTTCACCGGAAGCATTCTTCAGCGATGGACACGGACAACGTGCATTATTCATTTTGCATCATTTTATTTATGTACCTTTTGTTGTTTGCAAGTTCAATGGTTGAGCTTAGGGTGATCGATACTTTGTTAAAAAAAAAATGAAGAACTCCAATAAATTAAAATACAATATATTAGCATAAGTGAGGGTAACTATTTTTCAAAGCACAGCAAATAAGTTCGAATCCAAGATTCTCTATATTATATCAGCAGATTGACTTGCTACACCGACCCAACAGCCTCAAGTAAAATTTGTTTTTCCTTTAGATTAGACAGACAGATTCTTTAACTTGTCTTTTAGAGCTTTTTGTCAACAAAAATAGACTGAGTTTACTCAGAATCAAGTGTAGGAAAAATTGTATGAAATGATTATGTGGTCACTGCATGATAAGGAAATTACATACACGTCACTCATTGTGCTCGATTCACCGAGAAAAAGAGATTCCGGGGGCATCCACTTGACCGGAAGACGAGCCTGCGAATGAGAATATACGAATGAATGAATTAATGTATCAGTCAATCAATTCAGTCAGTCAAACAAGGAAGCAAGCAAGCAAGCAAGCAAGCAAGCAAGCAATTATTGAGACTACAAAGTTAAGAAATCAATTTTTTCATAGACCCAGATTATTGAGCCCTTGCATTTTGAAATGAAACGAGTGAACAACAACAATAACAACCTTTATTGATGTTTATTTCCCTGATATACTAAATATATAATTACCTTTGGTGAATAAAAAAGACGAAAAAGGGCTGGCTATCTAGAATAACTACAAAGTTAAAAAAGATAGGTAACCAGAGTGATGCTGATTGCTTTGAAGTCTAGCTAAACTGGCTAAGAACCGCACCTGAGAAGTTCGTACATATATGTCGGCATTCACATCACGGGCAAGTCCAAAGTCTGAAATTTTACATACTTTGTTTTCGCCAACGAGAATATTACGAGCAGCCAGATCTCGATGAACAACCTGCAATCACAAAAGGATCATATCAGTATTGCCGAAGCCGAAATGATTTTAGTGACTTCATTATGTTGAGAC
>NC_090888.1:682948-695448 GCF_036669925.1 Montipora capricornis | reverse complement strand
CGCTCGAAGTTTCTTGAAAACGTATGGCGAGACTTACCCGCGTGCCGCAGATTGCGGATCTTTATTGAAAACCAGGGGCCCGTTTCTCGAAAGTCCCGAAAACTATTCGGGCCCGAAAAGCCATTTGTGAAATTGCCAACCGCTTGTTTCAGAAAGCCGATCTTTTAACATGTTTTCAAGGCAACAAAAAGAAAAATAACTGTGAAGTTTGACGAATTAAATCCTCTCCGTTCTTGAGATACAAAGGGAATTGTTACACCCGAAAACGCTCCGTAAAGTTTCGGGACTTTTGAGAAACGGGCCCCAGGCTTCCAAGAAAAGTCGCTCGTGATAGCATAGGCAACCCAAGCTCGCGTCACTACAGGCAGCCGTTGAGAATATAAACGTGTTATAAGACTTTGTATGGTAAATAAAATAACGAAGAGTATGAAGCATAAAAAAGGCTCAATTTAACGTTCATTCAATAAAATGAATAAAAATGACTCACCTCTGGTGTATTCTTGTGCCTTATTACACCGTTTCGGGAATTCTGTGTTTTCAATGTTTTCAGTGTTCTGAGACGAATTAACAAATCAAAGTCGCCTTTAAACCATTGAGAACTGTGAACAGTTGGTTCCCGCGACCGAGAGCCCAGGAAAAGGTTGACCGGCCAAAATCTGGCACAGTGTACAAAATCATTTGCACCAACTGCAGTTTTGTATACTACGGTCAAACTGAACGATCACTAAAAACTCGAATTACAGAACACAAACGGGCTGTTTCTATGTTCGACCATGACTCCAAGATCTCTGCCATGTCCACGAAAACAACCACGAAATGGATTTTGGAAGTGTCAGAGTTGTTGCACATGAGGCTAACTATCACGAGCGACTTTTCTTGGAAGCCTGGTTTTCAATAAAGGATCCGCAATCTGGAAATGACCACACGCCATCCCAGAGGTATACAAGTCTCTGGCACGCGTGTAAAGTATCGCGATACGTTTTCAAGAAACTTCAAGCGGATTTTTTTCTCAGCGCGCGCTCGACGTGCTGTTATTTGAACCATGCGTACTAACTTTATATTAATTTCAACTGATGAAGGCTTAAGCACCAGCCGAAACGTCTTGAACGAGACGTCAAAAAATAGTCAGTTTCAAACCATTATCTTACTAGTATGACTGTTAGCTCCTGACTTCCACTACTCTATTTTTAAACTTTTAATTACCTTTGGTGATAAAAGTATAAAGCGGCTAATGTAGCCACAATCAAGAAGATGATTGTACCGAGGAGCACGGTCATGACGAAGTAAATTGTAAAGGTTCTTGATTGGCTTTCACCTGGAAAGAAGACAGAGACTAAGAACATTGAAACTGTTCAAGGAACTACGACAAGAGATTCGATCAAACTACAATAAGTATGCCCCGGATCCAATACTTATCTAATCGCACTTGATTATTACCATTAACTTAGAATATTAGCATGCTGCAGACCCACGAGATTGCCAAAGGTGTCCTGGGGCTCATTTCTCGAATGTCCCGAAAGTTTTCGGGTCCTTTTCGTTTGCTAAATTTCCCATCTGTCTTGAAGTCTTCAAACTTCACAAACAGTTTGGATTTTGTTATCTTGAAAACATTTTAATAGTGGGGACTTTTGAGAAACCCGCCCCGGGTATCAATGAAAGACTTCTACACTGCTCTACTGCAAGTACAACTTTTTCGCTCCAGCGGCAGACTACACCCTTGGCTCGGATTTGTAGGGTCCTCATCCCACGCATTGACGAGAATAAACTGATTGATTGATTATTGACAGTTTCGATGACTATCAGCCGTCTTTATCAAAACTAACAGGGTGAATGTCCTCGTGAATTGCTAATTCTGTTTCTTTTTCTGTTATTAATCGGTAAAGCTTATTGTATATTACAACGGATATAGTAATCAAATGGACGATAAGTAATAGTAATTCAGTTAAGTTCGGCAGATGAGCTCTTCAGCTCTTACGCCGCGGATTAACCTTAGCACTAAAGGATGTGAGCTTACAACGTGTACTATCTCCAGGGGCAGACTATTCCATTCAAGAACGACACAAGGACAAAAAGAAAATTTAAATACTTCAGTACGGGGAGGAAGGTGATTTTCTTGTCATGAGAGCGTATTGTTTGAGAGTAAGAGAGAGATATCAGTACCTTTAAGATTCTGGAGGGCTTAAAGGGGCCTATGAAAAAAAAAATGTCTTTTGCTTATTTTAAAGATCTTTCAAAATGATGAATGGTGTTTTCTATTTTGGCATATCTTCCCTCGTTTCCGAGATATACACATTCAAGTTTTCTCCGAAAATATTGGATGCGTGTTGTTCAAACTTGGCAGAGGTAATCTACGTCAAAGAAGGCACAAAATGATATTTTCTGTGCTGTTGCCAAGGCAACCAGTCTATTTAGCGCAGGATCGATTTCATCGTTTATGGTCGTAATGAGACACGTTCACTCTCGGTAAGCATTATGGACAGCACATGCGTTGCAAGTCTGACCATTTGACTGTACTTAAAACCGGCCTGATGTCTTTTTTCTGTTGGTAGTCACAAATGTGCATAGCCCATGGATATTGAATTAATATCCGATCGGGTAAATTTACAGTTATTCCCTCCAGTATGTCCAAACTTCCCTACTTCGCGGAGAATTCTCATATTTTCCCAACCTTCATGATTGTTTGCGAGCGCGTTAGACCACTCGGCCAACGTGAAACACTTCCGGCACCTAGATGAAAGCAAACATTTATAGTGGAATCTTTCCGCCCGCCATGATTGATTCATTATTAAACTGTTCGATAAAGTGGACAGATGCTTTTTCTTTGAGAATAGAAACCTTTAAAGGTAAGGATAATTTTCTACGTTATTTCTAGATCTTGCCTCGTACTTGTGTGTTCCGCTGTGAACACTATTTTGCATAGAACGAATACTTCATTAGAAGTATTTTGCATAGAACGAATACTCCATTAGAAGTATTTTGCATAGAACGAATACTCCAATATTTCTTGGAAACCAGTTTGTTCGCCGTTTTGACGTAGAAAGAAAATAAGAAAATAGCTTTCAACGGCCAAACAAGATAAAAAATGAAATCAAGTTTAAAAAACCAAATTAGCTATCGCTGTCACGAAGACTTCGCAGCGGTCCCCCATCCAAGTACTAACCCCATTCTGAGGAGCTTAACTCTAACTGACACTTGGACTAGAAGAATCAACGATTATGTTCTTTGTATTAAATTCACACATGTATCTTGTCGAACTTTATAACACTTGAAAGAGAAAAAAAGCAAACTAAAAAAAAGGGGTGTCTTGCCGTTATTTTGTCACAGATGCATCCTTTGCTTCGTGAGTTGTCAGTATTAAACACACAAGGAAACTTGATCACAGGCGGGCGCTAAAATCGATGTCACTTTCGATTTTACTTGTACTACCAAAAGTACGATAGAAAAATGGACTCTGATTGAACGTAACAAAAATCTCCCGCAATGCTTTCGCTGATGGCAAATTGTTTTATTCTCGATCGACACTTCCTAAAAGTTCCTTCTGCTGTCCTTAAAAACTTCATGTTAATATTTATTTACTTTTGCGTCAATATTTGTTTTGCATAAAGCAGGCAAACAAAATCTGTACCTTGCTTAGTTCGCATTTTTGAGCGTTAAAATAGAATTTTTAGTGGTATGGTCCGGACCGCAAGTCGCATATTTTGACGTACCCCATCTAGATACTAACCCCGCTGCAAATGAATTAACTTTAGAAACATTGGTCTTGGAAAGCTGTCAGAAGCTCAGAGTGCAAGCTTAAGCTTGTGGTGAAAAAGAAGCTGTAAATGATCAACATGTCAGCCTTGAAGCCAAACGTTTCTCGATTTCCTTTTATTTTCTTCAATCGTTCTGCGTTTAGTATTTTTCTGAACCACATGTCTTCTCAGGGAGTTAGGGTTAGGGTTTCCCCAAACTTCAGATATTGGTCGAAATGTTTCGCAGAAATTTACAGAGCCCAGTATGAAAACGCCATGTTGGTTCTGTGGTGCACCAATATGGCGGCCGGAAAATAGTGTCAACATCTGTTACTTACTTTGGCTATCTAGGCGAGTGATCATCTGTACTGAACAGACAGCTATTTACTTAAGCACTTTTCCTAATGCTTTAAATTCTAAAAAGGCTCAAAACCATGAGATAAATATATATTTCTCAATAAACTCGATCGTCGCCTCGTGTCACGCACCGCTATAACTCAGAAATTCAAAATGCTCTGGTTTCTAAACGAAGCACGCTATTGATCTTTAAAATTGCAAATGGATACAAATTTACCGCCTCTTATGCCTGATGAGGATAAAAACTTTCGTGGCTCTTTAGTTTTGGATTTTAGAAAATGATGACGTCACGTGAAAACGATCTATACTTGCCCAGGATAAACAGACGACTGAGCATCTTTACTGCAGGTCATAACAATGGTCCCATTTCGTCAGAGAGAAATTTCGCACCATTACAGCTGTGGGTTAGGGGCTTGCTGCACTTGCAACACCCTCATCGCAGAGCTGCTGGCGACGTAAATCAAAGGGTGCGTTTTGTTTTGGGTAAACCTGTTTTGAATAATCACCCTCTTTCGAGTGTTGTAGAATTTGGTCGATACATACATCGACCGATAAGTTAAATTTCTTTTAGAAACCAACCGCGAGTTGTTTCATGGCCAGCAACTCGTTATCAAGCACTTTTTCCCCGCCCTTGTGAGAAGAGTTCATTAAAAATTTCTTTGGATAGCAACTTTTTCAGCAGCGATTTTCATCATGTTCTCTCAACAAAGGGCGACTACACTTTATAAAATTAAAAAAAAAAAAAAATGTCCAGTCTCCCTAAGGATCGAGTACAACTGATCTTCCTGGAAGGGCATGGCACCCTCCACACATGTTTCTCTAGTGACCAATGATGACATCTAGCTATAACGAGACTTAAGTCTATTTCCCACTCATGCCATAAGCATAAGCGATAAAGCAGCATAGTGTTTTTGTCATCCGTGCCCTTTGTAGAGGTCAAGACAATTATTCAGGCGTATTTTGGGCGCGCGAGGGCACATTTTCGTATTAGGCCACCATTTTTCTAAGATTTGGAAACTGTGGAAGATTGGGGCGAAGAAATATTTGCTGAGGGAGTAGACGTTAAGTGGAAAAATGGGGAAGGGGGGAGGGGGAGGGGAAGGAAAAATACGCCAGCAACAACTGTTATGTGTAGGCTTCCTGAAAAAAAAAAGATATCAAATCTAATCTAATCTATCGATTAAAATTCATAAAATTCGTGTATAAATACAGCATTACAAACCCTTTTTCAACGAACCTCCTGGAATATGAAACGTTTTAACACCAGGAGACCCAGATCCAAACTTATTCATAGCATGCACCTGAAAACGAAAACAAATAAAACAGATATATGAAGTAGGAATGAGAAATAAGTGATGTATTCTAAGAACTCGTACTCGTGCAATTCTTTGGTGTATTGGCCCTTCTCACCTCGAGCAAACGTTCCACCAAAGCACCATCTTTGATGGGAACTGGGATACAGTAGTAGTGATCGCACACGCCTACCACCGAGGTGGCCAGGGTTCAATTCCAGATTTGTGGCCAAATGTGGGTTAAGTTTGTTGTTGTTTCTTCACTCTGCTCCGAGAGATTTTTCTCCGGGTTCTCCGGTTTTCTCCTCTTCTTAAAAACCAACATTTTTAAATTCCAATTCGATCGGATGACGGACCTCCCTGAAAACCACTTTCGAGTGAGTAGTGAGCTTCCTGGGTAGTTATCATTAACTATTATTATGATATATATATCTTACTCTTTCGTAAAGTGACGAGAAGTTTCACGATTAAAGTCGATAGCAAGCAACTTTTCAAGATCACTCGAGGTCAATACCTAAATAGCAGGGCCGCATCAATTCAACCAAACACCACCACCTTTAAACAAATTACTCTTCAGATGAGTAAAGGTGTTAGTTTCTAAAGAAAATGTGGGGCTACGTCGGTAATAAAAGAAACCCTGAAAGGTGTTTTATTTGACGACTTGATAAAGGTCGAATACCGTCGGACTGCTGACGTTTCAAGCGTTAGCCCTTCATCACAGTAAATAAAATAGGCCGGTCAACTCCCAAAACCTCAGCCATTCAGTTTTTCTCGATAGTCAGTGTTAATTCGACCGTAATCAACTCATTAAACAAAACCAAGTTCTTGTTCTCATCAGACGGTCTGTCCATTTTTATCGATTTGCGAAAATAGGCAGAAACCTAATAAACTGCTCAAATCTTCTTACATTACAAGTTTACCTGAAATTCAAAGGTTTTTCCCGCCACTAGATTTTTAATGCGTGCTTCATTTTCTTTTGTAGTCAACGTCTTAATGTCAGAGGAATCATCTACGCTGAAGTACTGCACCACATACTTTTGAATTATGCCATTTTTACATTTTAAAGTCCATGACAAGTTTATAGAATCATCTTCAGCGAGATAAACATTAACATCTTCTGGTGTGCCAGGAACTATTAGGAACAAAGAAAACGTTATCATGATCAGTTAGTACCGTAGTTAGTACTGAGCCATTATTACGAAATTAAAAACCTTTTGAAAATTCTGAATTTTGCTCACACCAAAAATTAAAGCACTGTACAAAGAAAGGGAACGAAGAAAGAGTATGGCTAGACATGTTTCCTCAATCTTGTATTTGCTAAACTAACTTACTTGATCCTTTAGTCCTTAGAGTTACCACTGTCAATGGTTTCTTGATATTAATAGTATGACTTGTTGTTTCAGCTATTTTGCTGACTCTGTTTCCTGCTTTAATGTTACACGTGTAGTTTACAAAGGAAGCCAGATTAGTTGCGGTGAAATTGGTCGTGTTCTGCCCCTGCATTGACAATTGGGCTCCGATGCCGCTTTTGCAAGTTTGGTCGCCGCAGCCGCTGCCAGCGGCATCTTCGCAGGTCTTTCGACAATCCACGTCATAAAACACGGTTGATTGAGCGCCAGTGGTGGCGGGAGGTAGCCATGTTACGACAGCTGAGGTTTCATTTACGAAAGATACGGACGCATTTCTTGGCTCTGATGGTATCACTTATAGATGTGAAAAAAAAGAGAATAAATAAACACAACTTAATCGTACTGGTTCTAAGGCGGAGAAAATTGTTTGATGAACAATTGAGGCTTTATCGGGTGCAATACCGTGTTGGGGACGCTATTTCTTTAAGGGGAAAACATCTCAGAACAAAAAGAAAGTAATAACAGCTCAATAAGTCGCTTAAAGTAAGTAAGGATGAGGGTCGTGTAGATATTCCTGGATTCAAACTATTAGCTATTCTTTGTTTTTCTTTTGTTTGCTGGTAATATGGTACATTAAAAATTTTTTTTTTCACTTAACGTTTTGCTTTTTGTTGTTCTTCAAAATTAAATTTTATCATTGTTTAAACGTTGACAAGGTTTTACCCTATGTGAACGAAATTACCCAATCCTGAACGCTTTCCATAGTGTTCGATATTTTTTGCATGATCTTTTTCTTCAGCAACCCTCGGCTTCGGTGCATGCGCGGTTTTGATGGCTGTGAACTTGTCCTCAAACTCCTGGTTCAAAGCTGAGGAGAACTCAACTCGTCATAACTAAGATCAAAACTTGTTGAAGTAAGATCATCTTCCGGGATAAACGGAGTAGTCCTCAGAAGGACTGTTGTTGGTAATATTACCAAGACAGGATGTTTGTAAACAATATAAACAGCTTACCGGTGCAGTTTAAGCCCCTCCCTTCATTAAATGTTCCAAGGGGACAATCTAGCAGATGAAAAAGACGAAAACCATAACATGTCAGACATAGAAGTGGTCGCATGCATTCAATTTCAGTAATTGGTCAGTTTGAACGATGAAAACAGCAGCATGCATCTGGCACCACTGTACTAATACAAAAACAGTTCTGAAATGAAATGACCCTGGATGGTTCGCTAAACGGCGGCATTTTCTAGAAATGGTTTTACCAAAGATCTTAGCAAAGTGTTTTTTAAACACTGGAAATTAAAGGGTGGCAAAAAATTACTCCAAAGATCTGGTCAGGTGAGCTTTGCCAACTAAAGAGGAGCGAACTGCTTCGTTGTTATGGTTTAAACAATACTCTATGATATCCAGACTGGACGTTAAAGATCAGGTGGCCACCAATGCAGTGCGGAAGCAACTAAACAATAAGATAAGATACGTGCAACTACACAATCAGTATTTGTGAAGGAAAAAACGAAATTTTAAAAAACCAAGCCGTCAATTGTTAATCAGCAATTGATCCGTTGTTTATCATTGTGTAGGGGGTTACATTTTGATGGGTGAATCACCCGACACCCGCGTCAACAATGCATTGATGAGCAAAAAAAATTCGGCAAAAGGAAGACAGATGACTTCATGCATTGTGGTTTCTAATGGTAATAGCAACCTTTTGAAAGAGCTCAGAGCAAATCTAAGTTCTGAGAAAGTGTAAAGTAAATTCGATTGTCTAGCTTTCAAACTGCTTCTTATCTGGAAATTAAAACCTAACTTGGAATACTCAAGCAGAGTCTATTCCTGCCAAGCATATTGTTTAACTTGAAACATATTTATGTTGCTCATTGTTCTTTTATATGCTTTTTTTACCGACATATCTCACCTGCTTATGCGTTCAGCATAAAGCTAAAACGTCGTCGTTGTTCACTTTTTCGCTCAGTTTACTAAGTGTTTAAAATACTAAGGAGAATTTGTCTTTAGAACAATAGAAGCAAACCTGCACATTTTCCGCCAATGTTTTCCTTGCCTTTCTTGCAGATACATCTGCCTTCCAGTTGACTAGTATTCCACTCACCATTGCTGTCACACAGAACAATCAAACTACCTGGCAGAGATTGCACAGAGTTTGCAGCGCAACGCCCTTCCACGGTAATTGATGCTAGTTGAGGAAATGTTCTCGGGAGATATACCAAACTGTCTGCAAGCGCGGCTTTTTCAGTGCAAACCTTATATGAGACCTTGACCGAGTACAATGTTCTACATCCACCTCGATCACGAAATCCAAGAACAATATATTTACTTGTAACCTGAAGAGGCATTGTTGAAGTTTCTCTGTTGTCAGACTGACGGCTGATATTAGCAAATTTTCGGTATAAAGTGTAGTTGCTGATAGGGTTTGGTATGTGATTAGCGTCTAGGCTTGCATTTGATTCCCAAACATAAGCGTAAAATGAATTTCTACAAAAGTTAAACGTCGGACACTGTTGTGACTTATACTCTATGGTGACATCCAGTCTTCCACTTTCTCTTACTGGAATGAGACCGCTTCGTAACCAGTTGTTTGGCTCCTCGCTGTTATCATGATTGCACACGGAGTATCTATCCTTTAATGTTTTTACATTTCCATCAGATATGACGCTTGGGTGATCCCACTGTATATATAAAGAAAAACAACAACGAATCATAATTAAAATTTGTTCTTCAGTTTGCAAGGTCATTGGAGCAACTAGTGAAAATGAAGCCTTGATTTAAGGTTCATAGGAGAACACCTGACCTTCTCGATCCACATAATTGACAAATATTCCTTTGTATATATATCATCATTGAGATATTGACAAATGGAGAATCGGGACCAGTGATATACACAAAGAAGATATCTTTATAACAGCGTGCGAGCTAGTCCAATCCAAATCCTATTAAGGGACTACGGTGTATTTCTCTTTAGGGTTATTCAACACATTGAGACAATGTCCAAATATGGTCATCGAGCGCTCAATATTCGTCGTGCGTAGCCAACAGATATCCTGCGATATACGTAATTTCGTGTGTCGCGGAGAAAAATGGTATTTTTTTCAGCTTTTTTTCTTCTAATAAACGTAGAAAATTGCGCTTTGTCATCAATGTGTTGAATAATAAAACAATTATCCCGCTCAATCTTGCGAAATATCGCCTGATTTTAGCCAGCCCTGCCTACGGACTCGTCTGCAAAGTATCAGGCGATATTCCGCGCGATTTCTCAGGATAATTGTTAAATATATGCTCAGCCGATAGGTGCAGTTTCATTTTAGATCCAACGTTTTGCCGAGTTTTGCGAGTTCCCTTGTAGTTGACAGTGAATGAAGTAAACGGAGGAACCCAGGGAGTGACCAGCCAATTTTTCTCCCAGCAGACTTTTTAGCTAACGAGGAAGTCAACCAGAGCAGGGGGCAACGAAAACGAAGCACAACAGGACCATTCCACCCAAAAAATGCACAAAATGTTAATGAAAGGCGCTCAACAAGAACGAAAAAGGCTGCAAGTCGGTCAGTGGCAACTTTTAAAGGCAGACTTTGTTTTTTATTACAGTTGTTCAACCTGCCGAAACAGGAATTAATTACAAAATCAACAAAATAAAAAACATCAATCACGCATTACCTATAAATTAAACAGTATTGCCAGATTTCCTTTGTGAACTTAGCTTGGTGCAGTGAGAAAAAAAAGTTTCCTGGAGTCCGTCTTCAGCAACTGCACGTGAACTGGGCATCATTCTCAACAGTCCAAACCCTTTGCTCACTTAGGCATGTTGACTTTGTTTGTCTACATTTTTATCGAATGCTTTGACTTCTTTTGCCAATGTTTTCTTTAACTGAAGAAGCGAATCCTTCGTTTTCAATATTTAGAAAAACCAGATGAATCGTTCTCGGTCAATGATTGTCGCTTTACTTGCTCAACTTACTTGTGGCGTGTTTTTAACCAGCCCATAGGATAGTTTGTTTTCCTTCACCGTGCGTTGTGAGAACTTTGTAGCCAATCTCAAACAAAACATGTTTTTTCGCCCAAGTTATTGTTGCTACGTTATAAAACAATTGGTTCGTGGTTTTAGCTGTGCGTCTATCGAGTTATGGATGCACTTGGGAGATTGCTAAGCACTCAAGAAGCTAGAGTCGTACTCGGCTATCGCATCGTGCGACTCTTACCCTTCTTTCGTGCTTAGCAACCTCCCGCGTGCATCCATAACTCGATAGACGCATGCTCACTATGAGCCAATTGTTAAACCCAGATATGACGCCGAGTCTGGGAATCGAACCCAGGCCACATTGGTGGGAGGCGAGTTCTTTCACCACTACGCCATCCCTGCTCCCCTAAGATGATACTCACATAATGAATTTGTAGTAGTTTAGCGTTAATCAAGTTATCCCATTCTTGCTGAGCCCACGGTGGTGCTGCCAAAATGTATACTTGCTCTGATGATGCGAGATGTGCAAAGATGACGATGGAGATCAAAGCGGTCCAAAAACGACCCATAACCATTGCGTGACCTACAACATGATCAAAATCAAATATCAGCTGAAGGAGCTAAACTCTTAACAGGGTTAATCGTGTAAACTGAAGTATAACTACTACTACTAGGGCGACTCCTAAGGTAGATAATCAATGCCTTGTCACCACAATTGTCTATCATTCATATAACTGATCATTACTGATAACTTCATCGGCATGGTCTACTCCGGTATCAGCTAGTATCGTGTCAACAAATGTGTACCTCGGTCTGCCCTAGACGTCACCATCCATGGGCCGGAGCCCAAAAGATGGTTTTGTTGGCAATCAGGTCATCGTGTCTGGCAATATGACTCGCCAACCGCAGTCTCATCGTTCTGACCCTCTGTGATCCGGTCTCAAAGTCTTAAAACAATACTCCATTTGAGACCTCGTCGGTCCACTTGATGAACAGTGACATTCGCCGCATGCTGGAATAACAACCATCGATATTCCGCGCTAGTGTCGTGTTAACTGTCCATGTCTCACTGCCATACAAGAGTATGGATGGACAGTGGCTCTGAATAAACGGATCTTCAGCTTCTTCTTTATTCTGGACGACCAAATCTTCTTCATCATGTTACAGGCACTCCAAGCCTTTGCCTTCCTCACACAAAAATCATGGGTTGAGTCTCTTAACCAAGAACAAAGATAGGCGAAATCATCAACTTTCTCAAGTGCTTGCCTAATGAGAGTTCGGATTGTTATGTCCTTGTTGTTGACGCTTGCGTACTTCGTCTTGCTTTCGTTGAGATGTAGGCCCACGCTTCTCGCTATCTCTTCGAGTCGTAGCACGAAATCCTATGCCTCCTCGAGTTTGTTGGTTAGGAGGGCAAGATCGTCTGCGAAGTCAGCGTCAGAAAGCTTGACCTCAGGATATCTTCGACTTCTTTTATTTTCAATGTTAGTAACAAATAAGTTCTATTATTATACATTGGTGTCACCAGCTCGATTTTGATTGGCTATAAGCAGGCAGCTAATTCTTGCTTGCTAACCCTAACCCTAATCCTAACCCTAAACCGGCCAGACTTAGCATTTTACTAAGTCTAACGCCAGACGATTTTACTTGTCAATGGGGAACCCCCGGGAGTCAATGGGTTAATTAATGTGCCAACCAGAGGCTCACTGGCTTTTGAAACAAAGGGTCTTTTGTTCCTGTGGTTGGCACATCAATGTTTGTCAACAGATATCTTCCCTCATATATAGATGAACTTCTAATTCACA
>NC_090888.1:662948-675448 GCF_036669925.1 Montipora capricornis | reverse complement strand
GAGCTCCGCTAGGAAGTTAAAGGGAGCTTAAGCAAGCGCGGTTTTGAGACGCGGACGGCAACCGGAATTGAGCTGTTTTCCCTTTTAACTTGTCTTCACACAACCACATTTCATTGCCAAGTTTCTTTTCTCCATTAGAGATGATAAGTATAAAAATCTAGGAGACACCACTGTCCTGGCATGTTCTCTTCCGGTTGCCGTCCGCGTCTAAAAAACGAGCGTGTTTAAGCTCCCTATTAATGAATGGCCTTCACGGACTCCTTCTGTATGCTTTTAGCGGTCGTTTCTCATTGGAACCTAAAATTATATTTGTGCTCTGACGAGCGTGTCTTACCTCTTTTGTGTGATATTAGAGGAGGTTTTAGGTAGCTCGTTTTTAGTAAAGGCTGATTTTTCATAAGGCTCTATTGTTTCATCAAGATCTGTTTAAGATTTTTAACTGCTGGTTGGTACGCAGTGACAAAAGCCAAAATCCTCTTGTTAGCTTCGTTACTACTCTCTGAGTACTTGGCGAAATTCAACCGAATCGCTGAGGAGGAGGCAATGGCCGGCAAGACAATAAGCGGAAGACATCGCTACACGTCTCGCAAATCTCCCTGGTGTCTCTTCAGAGCTTGTTTCTGCTATCACCGATGAGGCAATCAAGCTTCTGAACATCAACGATGCAATTTCCAAAAAAGACCCTATGCTAAAAGCCACTGATCCCGAGAATTACCTCGTTGCTGCCAAAGGCTACAACAAAAGAGGACTGTATGAGTGTGTTTCTCATAAAGATCACATTTCTTGCGGGTGTCGTCTCTCTTACACATATAATTCCGTTTGTAAACACAGCCTTGCTGTGGCTGAAAAGCTGAACAAACTGCTCCCCCATCTGCAGTACATCATGCGCAGAAAAGTGAGCAGCGGAGGCCAACAAATTCTTCATTGCTGGAGCCACCCCAAGGATATCCGGAGGGAGCATCGTCCAAAAGCAGTAGAGTGCGAGCAGTGCCTGTTCGAGTTTCCAGAGAGACCAATTATTGTGCCATTGTATTAGAGCACGACGAAAGATGAACCCAGATCCGAATAACAAAGTGAAACAGCTACCCTCTGCAAAGTACACCACGAAATACTACTGCGTGAAACGCAGGTGTATTATGGAAAGGTTTGCTTATTTCAACAGTAGCACATTTCGTAAAGTTTCCAGTGAAGTGCGGAACAAACTTATGCAGTCTCACTGTTAGTATTATTCAGAAGGATCTTGACTTTGATGCGTGACTATATTCAGTGTTTCTAATCCATTCCAACGTCCAAGTGCATAATTAGCCATGCTGGAAACAAGCAGGGTAGAAGTATAGGGTTTGCTTGGGTCGAAAAATAAAGCCAATCACTGAAAGAGCACCCAAGTATTAGTCAGAATATGAACTTTTAATAGCATGATTGCAAAAAGGGCGCCGTGGGCGTCTCGAATATTGCTTAGTATGCATGGAAACCGTACAAAGCTCTCCAAAATCACATCTTTTCAAAATTGCATCACATCTTTGTGTTTAAAAAGAAAAAAACCGACATTTGGTGAACTTACCAACTTTCAGCTGCTCTTTTAGGTGTCATTGTCAGTTAGTTTGCTTACTTAGTTACTTAGTTAACTAACCTTTAGTTAAATTAATTGATTTTAGTTAGTTATGCCCAATACGCTGTCCGTTTAGAA
Source organism: Montipora capricornis (assembly GCF_036669925.1). Taxonomy (NCBI): domain Eukaryota; kingdom Metazoa; phylum Cnidaria; class Anthozoa; order Scleractinia; family Acroporidae; genus Montipora; species Montipora capricornis. The sequence continues at coordinate 673,761 of NC_090888.1, read as the reverse complement.
CATGGCTAATTTACCAATGTTGTTGTTCCTTTTTACGCAATCAAAGTAAGTTGTTCGCATTACTATCAGATCTACTTGAACAACTTTGCAGTAAACGACTAAACAAGCAAAAGGAACATTAGACTGGGCGGTCCGTCGTTCATCTCATTCTCGGCCTTGAAGCATCAACACTAGTTTTAAAAGGATCATAGCACACAACTCACGCCTCCCGCAGATTACAAAAGTGAAAAATGGAGACTCACAAGCAAGCATGGTCAACAACTAAGAATTAGAAAATACGTCTTCCCAAAGCTAGAGTTTTTTAGAACAAATGCAAGACTGTAGCAAACGTTCCTGGATCCATGTGCAAAACTACTAGTGTAGGAGGTCGGCCGGAGCAGTGTCCTTGTTTCATTCATTTATTAAATATTAATTGAATTTGAGTGCTATTACAAGAATGAAATTGTAAAGATGATTTACACGAAATGGAAAGTAATAATATTTAAAAAGTAAATTGCAGTTACACTTAGCAGAAAAAGGGAGCTTAACCACGAGTAAGAGCTAGGAATGCGAGGACAGTGAAATCGTAGTGATAGGCAAAAAAGTAGGTGTAGTGAGAATATTAGCTAATATTGTTTACTTTATTTCCGGTAACCCTCATGACTGGGGTTAAGGGAGTTTTGTTGCTGTCACTTGCAACATAATTTATGGATATGGCCAACTGAAAAAATCTTTTTAGCCATTGCACAAATCTGGATGATCTACGTGTTTGAGTATAACGTTTAATAATATTGTAAATGCGGGTTTCAATTGTGCAATAGTTATGGCATGATTTCGAGTGTAGCCATGTATATCTTGCCCCGGTGGCAGACCTGCAAAAATGTTTTGTGATATCGGGTACAAAAAAAGTTCTTCAACTTCTTATTCAAATGTTTTACGACAAACAGAGTATCAGTTTACAATTGAGTATTGGAAAGGTACATTATTGCTCGTCACAAACCACACGGACAAGCGAGTGAACCAGGATGGAGGGGGCGTCTCCAAATACCTTTTTGCAGATACGACGGCCATTTTCATTTCTATTGTTTCAATTAACTATTATGGGATGCCCATCGGGAAAATACATCTTAATTTGCCCCCGAGTTTCCCGGAAACAATAGAAATCAAAATAGCCGCCGTATCTACAAAAAGGTCTAAGGAAATGCCAGTCTAACGTCACGTCTTGCTTCAAAGACTTAAAATGGTGCCCAATGTAAAATTTTTCATGGATATTCTGATCGGTTTACTTGGACTTGTCAATACTGGTCTTAGGTCTTAGTTTTCAAGATTTTAGGGGGAATTTGGTCGTAGTTTTCGATATTTGGATGGGAGTCTTAGGTCTTCGTTTTCGAGATTTGGAGGGGGTATTAGGTGTTAGATCTCGAGATTTGGGGGGGTCTTAGGTGTTAGATCTTAGGTCCTTTTCGAGGCACCCCCCTCTGAGGGGCACAAATATGGCGGCCGGAAGTAGTCGTCTTCTGAGGGCTGATAAACATCTATATGAGTACTTATTTCCATACAAGGACTGTTCAGATCGCAAAATCTCAGCGGATAAGTGACTTTTTAACCTACGTGATAGCATTCTCGGCCGCAATTTTAATATCGTGGCACGCAAAGCTTAGAAACGTAACCCTGCTTTATCACAAGACGATGAACCCTATCAAACTGAAAATTTGTGGAAAGACAAGTCTTAGCTGTTCTAACAACTAACTAAACTAAAATCTCAAAAGGGTTGATAATTCCTTACTTTAATTTTGATGACGTCACGTGAAAACCAAGAATTTCCGGGTGATCATATCAATGTCGTTGGCTAAAGCATCAGCTTTGTCGACTTTTGAAACTCTAATTTCAACAGTGACAAGTTTCGCCAAGAAACTTTTTCCCTTCAATTTACGAGTTTAATCTAGATATAACGACAATAAATATTTAGATCTAAAGAAGAAAGCGTAAAAGCTGGTAAGCCTCGCGTTACATCTGTATGCCTTGCCTTCTTCCCTTCAGAGATCTCCTGCCTCATCAAAATGCCATCGCGTGAAATACAACCAAGGATGCTTAATCAATGAGCATTTCAATGAGCATTAAAGAGATGCAACATTTCAAAACAACGTTCAACACCGAGTCTCACGCTATTGTAGTACACCTATAAATGCTCCGTCTGTCATAATACCACGCCGTCCGATCCGAATAAATGTCTAACCCAGCTATACAAATCTCAAGACGAAGACGGAGAATAATTCAGCGAGTTCTAGGTTAATGTTCATTGTTAATCATTGAGAGTCACAAACGCAATGAACAGTGTCAAAAATAGCACACCATCATTAAAGTCCCTAACCAGAACCCCTATGTTAAAAGTGTTTAAAGTTTGTTATCAGTCAACATTTCATCTCGTCATGGCATTTATGTCGATTTACGGCAACCTTTTCGCGCTTAATTTAGCAACAAAGTTCCGTTATCAGAGCAATTGGTCAATAGTAATCTCTCTGCGAAATTATGAAGTAAATAAAGATCACTCAATTATGACGACTTGATTAGCTTTCATACATGTACATACCAATCGGGAGTTGACTAGAAGTCCGTGAACGTTGAGAAAATTGCCTAAACGCAAGGACAGAAAAATGAAACATTCAGTCCATGGCGGTTTACGAGTATCATGAATGACACCACCTTGTTACCCAATATGTCTGTCACACAACACGTGCCCGACAATTGCTGGCTGTGACTCTTCGCTAAGAACTTGTAGCAGTGTTTTTGTTTCGTTTCTTTATAGACTATTGTTTGAAGTATTAATTTATGATAATACAGGGCACCCGGCTTATCGTTTCTACTGGATAAATAATTGGCTGTGATTGATGGTTTTCGATCCGTACATTTTTGTAGCATAAAAACCTTCACCTGTACCGTTGTAAGTTTTGACAGTTTGCACTGTCTCACTTTTAGGTCTATTCGGTAGTTTGGTTTTTCAACAGACGGAATCAAGTGAGTGGTGTTGGTTTGTGGTCAAAAAGTAGCTTTTTCAGAGAGATCCAAAGGGAAAATATATTTCTCGTAGAAGAAAAAGCCAGCTCGTTGTTTCGTGATCCTCTGCTGCGGTTTTTGCACTTTCATCTCGCATATGATTGGTCGCGAAACAATGAACATCCGAGAAATTTTCTCTGGTGTTCACAGTTTTTTTCGGGAAAGACTGTCAAAAAATCGGAGTGACCCTTTCAGTCGAGTAATATGAATATACAATCTTCACTTGCAAGGCCGACATGGTTTTAATAAGGTACAGCGCAAGAACGTACTTTAGAATGTTACAAAACTCCTTTGTAGGACGGTGATACTGGACATGGTGAATTACAGCTAACGAAACACCTATAATGTATGCCAACTCTTTCGCTTTACCCAGGAGTGTCAGGGATATATGCTGGTGCCAAACGTCCCGGCTAAAATTGAATCGAAATTTGAGTAGGTCCTTGAGGAGGCCATTTTGTTGTGTAGGATATCCCTTGCTTTTGTCTGCCACTCGTTTAGATCTAGATTACGGACCTGTAACTGCGTCAGGAAATCAGAATCAGAACAATTGGTTCTCGGCTTGCAATCTGCCTTTGGTACGGTGGGGGAGAAGTTAGGTATACTGTGGGAGACGGGTTATATTTGCACGTAACAAAGAAAGATAAAAGACAATAACGCAAGATGACTTTACTTCACTGAGCAAGACTTGACTAACAGTACAAGAAAGAGTACTTTTAAGTACTCTTTCTTGCACTGTTTTTGAGAAAAGCGACCTTGATTTCCGTATTAAACTAGAAATTGTTTGACGTGACAAACGCAACTACTTAGCACAAAGCAATGGCTAACTAACATACGTTGAATGCCAAGACAATCTTTTTTAGGTGGCTCAAAACAGTTTCAACACTTTTAGGGAGACCTTGTTATTAGAAGGATTGACACTACAATACTTTATCACGTAACAGCAATGTTATGGTACCATGTAAAACATCAATTATTGCTTAACAAGATGCAGTCATTTTTGTGACGTAACAAGTCACCATGTTAATAAGAAAGCCTTGCAAAAACACCCTATATTTCAGCTTTAGTTGCTCAAATATGAAAAACGAACTCGGTGACCCCAATTTTTTATCGCACAAAAGTAATCAGAAGGCCAAGATAAAACTCTCTACAAACTTTAAAAGAATTCTGTGGAGTAGATTCAGAGCTATCTCAAATTTCCAATTATTTAAGGTGGCTCATAATCTGCTCCACATAATTTTTTTAAACTTTGCAGAAAGTTTCATTCTAGCATGTCGATTACATTTCAGAAATAAACAAAGGGGGCCAGTCACCGAGTTCGTTTTTGAGATATGAGCAGCTAAAGCCAAAAGATGGGGTGTTTTTTGCAGGGCTATTCTGTTGCCACGGTAACGTTTTACGTCACAAAAATGACAAAATCTTTTTCAGCAATAACTGGTGTTTGACATGGTACCACAACATTGATGTTAAGTGATAAAATGTTGTAGTGTCAAGCCTTCGATATGAGAATGATTCTCTCAAGTGTGGAAACCGGTTGGAGCCACCTTGATTGCCATAGTCTAAATGGAGAATGGAAGAGAAATAACGAATAAGGGGGTTTAAAAACAAGATAACCTAAACCATAACCCTAACCCTAACCCTAAACCCTAACCCTAACCCTAACCCTAACCCTAAACCCTAACCCTAACCCTAACCCTAACCCCTAAACCCTAACCCTAACCCTTGGACAAAGAACATGGCTAAAAATTAAAACAAATAATAAATATCTGACAAAAACAGTACAGCGAATAATGAAAATGCGATATCCAGTTCTTCCTTTTCCCTTCCCAAGACTTAAGTAATAATTAAACGTTTAAATGGAATTCAATAATAATAAGGATCACAATTACAATGTAAAAATTGTGCGGTGTATAATTCTGTTCCTCGTGATTATGGGGAGCAAATAGGCTGCGGGCTTACTTTTTTACATGGAAGTCGTGGATTAAACGTCCTTCAGAAGGATCTGCCGTGGAAACCTTTGCGCAAAATACGAATACAAGAAAGAGAACGGAAGGGGTACATATGGTAGCCATTCTGCTATATCTTAACAGTCCATGTTCGATCCTTTCATGACTCCGAGGGCTTCAACTTAATTTAATTTTAATTTGATCCATTTTCACTTCATACATTTTTACAAATCATACACAAGATAGCAACGGGAAAGGACAAGAAGGAATCAGAAGACCCATACTTTCTGGTTATTTTATTTTGTTGGGTTTCTTTGAGTTCAAATCTTTTCTGGGAATCGATAGACAATGGAGTTGTGAATTTTTTCCCTAAGGGACCAGTCATTATTTACTGGGGGGGGGGGGGGAGGGGGAGGGCCACTCTATTTGGGGGGAGGGTCACAATTTTTTGAGCTCCACTTTGGGGAGGGCCATGTTTAAAAAAAGTTCATTGAGGGGAGGGCTACTTGTTTTTGAGATTATAGGTATTTACCACCAGTCTCTGAACTCAGACTTCTCTTGATTTGGGTCACTCTACCCCGTGGATTTTAATTTGTCACTGGTTGCAGCATAAAAAGTGAAATACGGGCCTATCCGACGTGGAAACTCCGCCCTCAGGCTAATGTTTATAATGTTCCTTACAATCTTAGATCTGGGAGTGAAAAGTCCGTTCGCCAGGAGGCAAGAACCAAGAGAGCTAATGATTTTATAACTTTTAGATTTCTAGATTAATTATTATGTAGATTTTACATTAGTATACCTTAATTATTTTTAATAGTTTTGTAAATGATACCGCTTGATAATTCAGTTTATACACAGTTCTAACTGCAAAGAGTGGATTAAACGATATATATATATATAATAAAGGTACATGTAATATAAATACAAGAGATGCCATGATCAGTAGCAGCTAAAAACTGCAAAAGTTCTATGTGTGACTTGCGCACGTGCACCGCACATTGATTATAACTGATGATACCTAATAATATGCTCTACTTTTTGAACAGAAACAATATTTTCTTCAAGAATAAAAGTAATATAGAAAACTTCTCACAGTTAGTCTGACACATGATCCAGGTATGGTGCGCAAGTTGGGGAATTATCCCAGTATGGGACATAATCGTCATCTGAACCATTCTCCTGCACTGGACTGATTTGGCTGGCCGCTTTTAAAACACTGCACTCATCGTCATCATCGTATCCGTCGTCGGCACCACCATCATCATCACTATTCGGTTTTTCAGAAGGAAAAATTACAACTTAAATTAACGTGTCCTTCTCATAAGTAGCCCGTGAGATGGACTCTCTACTAATAGGGGACACTTAAGGCTAAAAGTTTGTATATGTCTACCCGTATTACTGAAGTTTTTCTTGAGTGAACGTCGCATGTTATTCCTTAAAGAGTATGTGCGTATTTTCATTCTTTATAGAAGGTAAAGAGTGTTATTTCTGCCAAAAAATGTCAAGACGAAAACTAAACCCTGTGAGGCGTCCCTATGCAACCAGGAACAGGGAAGGATCATTCCATTACTGCCACGTGAAGGACACTCCAGCAAACGACAGAACTGTGGATGATTTTCAACCAAGGGCTCAGCTGCGGAAATTGTTTAATGAAGGTAACATGGATACGGACAAACATGACAATGACATAAAATGTATTTCTTTTTTATCAACTATGCATGTATTTCTTTTAAAAGGATTACTAAATGAACCAAGTGCCATTCAGAGATTCAGCAAAGAATACATAGTAAAAGATCATCTTGTCAAGAATTATGTCTGCCATCTTGAAGATCTGAGGTTCAAGAAAAGAAAACGTGAAGAATCAAGGAAAAGGCTTCAAAAAGAAGAAAGAGGAAAAACGTACAATGACTACAATTGGACACTTATGTATAGGGAAGTGTAGCTTCGAAAATTGAAAGTCTCTTCTCTTGATCTTTACCTGGACAAACATGGTATCAGCTGTCCAAGAAGCACATTGAAACAGGACAAAGTAGACATTGTTGCTGCCCACACTGCGAGATCTGTAGTTAACGATGCAATGAACAATGAAGTAGATGATGTCGAGGATGAAGAATCAGATGAAGAATACACAGATGATGTAGTGCTGGAGGAAATTGGCGATGACAGTGATGAGGATGAAACACCAGGTACTGCACAACAAAGTGAAAAAGATGAAGATGACAGTGAGGGTGACGATGACAGCGAGGATAACGACAATAGTGGTTATGACGACGATGACGACGACGACGACGACGACGACGACGACGACGACAGTGACGACACTGGTGGCAGCGTAAGCAATGCTGTCAATGAAGGCAATAATGATGATAACAACGAAGAAGTGCGAATAAGTGACAATCTGTGTACTACCAAATATGGTAGAACATGCAGGACATGGAAAGGACGATATCTTTATTATTGATTATTTTAAACAAGGTTAATATCTGACTATGGGAAAAGCTGAGAGTTATTTATAATCCACTTTTTCCGTTGGGGAGGGTCACAATTTTTTAATTTGAGTTTTTGGTGGGTCATTTTTTTTAAACCCCTTATGGGGGTGGGCCACAACTTCTTGGCCAAACTTTTTCTCAATTTTGTGGCACTCCTCCCCCCCCCTCCCAGTAAATAATGACCCGGTCCCTAAAGCCTCTGAATGATGTTACAATTTCAATATATCCAACGTGGGATACAGAAAAGGTGGGAAATTTATTCAGCATCATAAAGACGCTCTGTTTAGTTTGCCCAGTTTTCATAAATCTTTAACACTTCAAAAAAAAAAAAAAGAAAAAAAAAAAAGGAATCCATAAGATACTGTTTATCGTATTCTCCTAGATAAGTTGTGAAAGCAATGTGTACTTTTGGGAATAAGCTTAAGAGCCAATATTTTGATCAAAATCGCTATTTCCACATTATTTTGTTGTTGATTGTTTTCAAAATACCATCGTTGTGATCGGATGTTTCCCTACTGAATACCATATAGGGCAATTGTGGCAATGCTGTTGATACGTAATCCATAGAGGTAACCAGATTTAATGAAGCGAGTTGTTTGCTGTCCATACTCACTTCATTTAATCCCAAACTGATCTTCAAGGAGCTTGAGGTGCAAGTTATCCATTGACTCTTTATCGGATTGTCTGACGACGATCTGAGGGCAGAATATCTGACCATGCCCTTTCCGTATGCACTTTAGCTTTGGATGGTAGTGTATAGGTTCGGGCTTTATTGACATTCTCAAACCTCCATTTGGGTCTGGAATTTGTCGTAGCTCCAGTCGAGTGAGTACAAAATCCCAGGGTGGCGGAGGGACAATATCTTGGCCTTTACTGTTGGCTTGGGGCGGATATCCTTTCTACAGCCATAGCACCTGTATACTTTAGTTCCCTTTAACCACCTTACCGAAAACGTGGTCATATCCAACTGCGCCGGTTCACTTTTAGAGAGCCTTTCTTTGTACCCTTCGGTGAATCGTTGAACTACTCCCCCTGATCCGCCACGCGGCCTTTCCCCCCTCTCCCGGCTTCCTTCCAACTGATTTTGGAATATTGATGTTGCCACATTCTGTCAGGTTTTTCCCCTTTTCTTTGTCTTCACGTTTCCTCTCCTTCCGAATAACAGAAAAATCATCCAAAACTAGCAAGTGAATTCTCTGATTCACTTTGTTCATCATTCATCATTTTATTTGAATAATTTAAATTTAACAAATGAGGAAAAAAAAAAAAATATATATATATATAAACTTTTAACTTACAATTAAAATTCGGCAAAATATATTATTATTAAAATCGGGTAAATAAATAAATAAATAGAATCAGTAGGTATACACACATATTCACAATTAGCTATGATTTACATGAGAAGAGCAAGAACTATAATAAGACATAGATCATAAGGAATTACTACTAGAGTTTGATTAATGATAATTAGTAATTTTAAACATTAACGTAGCGATATCAACATAATCATCCTCATTGCCAAGTACCGCAAGTAAAAATTGATGAATTTTATTTTTGAGAGGTTTTTTCCCAAGTTTACGCAGGTCAGGCTTCAGGCAATTCACAACTTAGCTCCGAAAATGGAAAACGAATTAAGTTGAATTCTCAGTCTTAATTTGTTAACATGAGACGTCTGGATGTAGGCGTGGAAATGAACAGCCAACCTTGGAGCAAACTGTGGTCGAATACGGAACGGACCCTCACCTACGATAGTTCTTTCAACAAATCGCTCTTCATCTTCGTAGATAGCTTGGATTAGGTCGACTGTCTCGGTCCAGGCCAACTTTCCTTCGCTAAACAACTGTGTTTTGATTCGACAGCGTTGTTGAAGAAAACATTTTCTCCTAGCCCGGCGCGTTGTCTCACCGGCGAGATCACCTTCCTCCTCATGTCTTGGGCGATGAAGGTTGGGAAGTAATGATAAAATTCGGTAACGCTTTCGTCTGATAAACCTTGTACATTCTTTTCTCTTTTGTTCCCGGTCTTTTCAAGGCTCAACAACTTGGAGTCGAAGTCGTCGCAACTTTCGGCATCTATACGTCCTTTTTCTTCGGCCTTGTCACTGCCAAAGATATCCAACAGAAATGAAGAACAATCATTTGGGAACATTCCAAGAGACCGAGGCTTGCGGCGATAGTCATCTTCAACATGGCGCTTACAGGCAAGCCACGTTGCCAATGGAAAATGTGTGCTCATACCCTTTTTTACCGCATCCTCTCGGTCGGAACCCATGAATCAAATGTTTCTTAACTCTGGCTCGAGTCCTGTTAAAGCTGAGCCGAAGTAGCTAAATGTCTCGGTATCCTTTCGCGCATGAATTAATGTGGGACCCATCAGAAGTACGCTTGTCTTCCAGGAAAAGATGCCTAAACGTTGTTGGTGTGAGATAAAACTCCCCAATGTTGAATGTGGTGTCAATAGACAAAATGGAAAAGTTATCGCCGGTGTTGGCACAAAATCGCTTAACGTCAATAAGCTGTCTTTGAGAAGCAACGACACAAGCAGGACTTGGGGCAATTTGGAGGCGTCTAATATACGGTTTGCCAGTGTCTTCTACTTCCTTGGATTTTAGTGTGAGATCAAACAGTTCGTCTTGGCTACGAATCTCTTTTCCCTTGTATTTCGCATTTTCCACCTGACTTCTGTCAAGTGGAACACTGGATAATTCGGCCCTTCTTAAATTCCTTTCCGTCGAAATAACTCAACTTCTTTGGAAGTCTGGACTAGCAGTGTGTTTCCAATAAGTCCTCCGAATCTTTTCTCTTGGTGGATCATTCAACATTGTTACAAGCTCACTGTTTCAAGTATCCTTGATGTCTCCAGAGAAAACTGGTATATCTTTGTCATTCAAATAGTACGTTAGGGGAACGAGTTCTTTCTGCTCATCATCTGAGTCATATTTATACACGGTGCCACTAAAAGCAAACAAAGGATCATAAACATTTGTCCGGTAAATTAGCGCCTTTTATTAACTATATTACAATGTCAGCACTGGATTCTTCGTAAGACATACTTTGAACCGCTAAAGTGCGGAATGTAATGAATTGAAGTAAATGCAAGTGGTACAGAAGGCCCAAGATTTTACTGCAGTATGGAATCTTTTACAGTGAACAGATTATTGAATGAAAAAGAGTAGGACGGCAGGTCACATTTTTAGCAACGTTTTTGTCAGTTAAAACTGCACCAATAACAACAGCGTTTACGTATCTGGCGAGCTAAGACGTTTCAGTCTTCAGCTGCAGTTAGTGCGAAAAATGTATCAGTGCTGGAGTGCATTGTTTTCACATTTTGATTAGTGGGGATAGT
>NC_090888.1:635448-657948 GCF_036669925.1 Montipora capricornis | reverse complement strand
TTGTATTGATTTGGGTTTAGCATTCTCTGCATCTCATATTTTAAGAATTGGAATTGGGCAGACCAAACAATTTGTCTCCTGGTACGGTACCTCTAATTTCATTACACCGGGTCTAGTATAGGATGCAGCTCTACTGTGATTAGAATTAAGCTCCATTGTTTCCCTTGAATATTTTTTGTGCCTTTTGTTTTCTAAACCAGTCAGTAGAGCCGCTGTAATATAGCTGCGTTCTGACCCCTTTTCCGAAGGTCCATTCACTTGATCTTCCTTGCATTTATTTCACTCATTTGTCTGCCTTCTGTGATTGTCCATATCAATTTCTTTGTGTTAAATGAACTACTATAGTTATAGGCGCTCAAAATACAGCAGTATCTGAGCTGACCGTAATTGTTGGTATTGGCCAAACCCACAAACAAATGTTGAAACCTCTATTACTGGTTAAAATGAGTATACTATCTCTTCACGTATTTCGGGGCAAATGAAAGTCAGTATTTTTGTCGAATGCGTATGCACGTTAACGCATTTACTATATTGATCAACTTCTGAGAACATAATGTTGTATGGGAATAAGGTCATCATGTATCACGCGATTGGTCGGCCGTAGCTTGATATGGGTTTACATACACGTCACTCATTGTGCTTGATTCACCCAGAAAGAGAGATTCTGGGGGCATCCACTTCGCTGGAAGACGTGCCTGTGAGAAAAGCAATTATGAAATCTCATCAAACAATCAATCTCCTTTACCTTTACCATAGAAAATCTACAATATTAGGAATACGAGAGATTAGTGTGATACCTCCTTGCCTTGGAACAAATTGGCCCTGAAAACGCACCTTAGAGCTTCGCACATATATGTCGGCGTTCACATCACGCGCAAGTCCAAAGTCTGAAATTTTGCATACTTTGTTCTCGCCCACGAGAATGTTACGAGCGGCCAAATCTCGATGAACAACCTGTAACCAAAAATGAAGCGTAACAAGAGCGTATCCAAGAACGTACGTACTGACCAATTTATCTATTCAGTCAATGGTGATTTTAGAAGCAGCCAACTTTTGTATTATTGTAGATGTTCATCATGATACCGTGACCAAGGTGACTATGGTTGCTGACAGCGAACGCTATGCTAGGGAGACGTCACCGATCTAAAGACATTAGGAGATAAATAGCAACAACTTAATCTCACCCTCATGTCGGCCAAATAGCTCATCCCATCTGCAATCATCCAAGCAAATGACAGAAGATCCATTGCAGTGAGCCTTGATGTAGGTTTCTTCTCTCCTGAGTTATAAATGTCGCAGTAACCTCTGCTCTTGCGCAGATAACCGAGCAAATCCCCATAGGGCATGTACTCCAGTGCGATAAAAAGAGGATCTGCAATTATAGCAAATTGATGTGGTTAAAAGAGGATGGAAAGAAGATAAGATAAGAAGACGAAAAGATGATGGAAATATTTGTAAACAGACTCAGAAAATCGTCTACTTATATCAATTTCCAAACTATTGGAAGCAGGCTTTTTTTGTCTACACACCCAGACGTTTTTTGGGCTTATGAAAGAATTATTAAAGCTAACAGTACTCACCACTGCGACTACAGCAGCCAATCAGCTGTAATACATGAGGATGAGGCTTGAGACATTTCATTACTTGTAGCTCTGTCAACATGTCTTGTTTGTCTTTGATAGTTGCATGATCTTTTGTGAAAATCAAAACAAGCAAAAGTTAAATTTGTATTCTTCAACAGTGGAAACTTTGCTCCTTAACTTGTGTACCTACTCTCCTAAGAAATGCTTTATGGTGTGGCAGAGAAATTGGAGGAAGGTCTCACCTTTGAGAGATTTTACAGCTACGGTTGTGTCACGGACGATCGCTTTATACACCTTTCCAAAGTTGCCACCTCCAAGTACCTTTACAAACTTGATTTCAGTTCGTTCCAACTCGAAGCAAGAACGGATGTCACTCATTTCCATATACTGGCCCCCATCTATGGCAGCATTCGCCTTTGTTTCCGGCATGACAAAGGTCCTTAGAGTCTCTTCTTGAACAAGAGAAACGCTTTCTTGAAATCAAATTCAAATTAAAATAAAATTACTATTACGTCCGCAGAAATATGACAAACAGGTCACGTTTCTTTGACGGTTTTGTTAGTAACCGTCCCTTTTTCCGCTTACCTTCTGGAGCGAAAGAATTTTCAACACGACGCACAGATTTGTTGGGAACTTTTCTGCAAGGTAAAGAAAGTTTGAACATATCTGTACGTAATATCACAACAACGAAATGTCATTAGGGATCAGTTAAGATCCTCGACGACGACGTCGGGGACAACCACATAACACAATGATATGATTGGTTGAAAGAGCATATTAAATAATCGTGCTGCACGTGCGGACACGGATTTTAGCAAGTATCTTAGCGGTTCTCTGCAAAGCGACGACGTCAAATCACCAAATTCTAGGTTTTGACGACAATGTGAGCAAGCAATAGACAATCTTTCATTCTATATTTCACTTTGGAGCCGCTCGTACCGATTTATTTTTAAGATACTTTGCCCACATTGTAGGACGTGAACGAGAAGAGCAATCTCTTGCCAACTGTTAACTCTTGCTCTGTCCCCGAATACTCCTGGCACGAGTATGCGAGTGTCTCGCCCCTATACTACGCGATTATACTGCCAAAGAAATACTGCGTACTGCCATTTTAGTGTCTTTCTTTTGTCTGCTAGACATCCCGCGTTTGACTTGGAAAAAAAAACATCAACTAAGCACTTTCCAGTCTGTTATTAGGAATATGATAAAAAAAGACTCACTAAAAACAATTTTTACATGACGTTTTCATAGTAGAGAATGTATGATTAGTAAGTGTTATTGACTGAGGCTGGTAGCCTGAAATTGTGGAGCCCTTGCTTACTCAGATGTTGCAAAACAGTAACTTATCACTGATTCTTGTATAAATTAAACCCTTTTTTACCTTTGCCGATAAAGGAATAAACCAGTCAAGGTAGCCACTGTGAAAAAAACTGTACCAAGAATTACAGATACAATGATGTAAGTAGTATAGTTGCCCTGTTTGTTTCCTCTGGAATCACCTGAAACGTGGAAAAAAACCCCGAAAAGATGGGAAAAGTTTTTTAAGACGTTGAACTTTGAAATTGTAAAAACCCTAATACACGAGCAACACACGAGCACAATCAAGAGGCAACAAAAATGACTCACCGTCCATTATCGTCATTAAGATTACTTCACTTGAACTTTGTCCGACATGGTTTTCTGCCATCACCTACCAGATTACAAATTTCAATAAATAAGACGCAAATGCATAACTATTTTTGTTTTCCGGCCATTTTAACTTCAGTAGAGATAAAGCACATACGGCCGGAGGAAATGAACATAGTGAACAAACTTCTCATTATCATATCATCATATATCATATATCCTTATTTACCCTCGGATTTTTAGAGTAGCTTGGTGTAGCTAATTTCTCCGAGCATTTACCCCCCCAACCATGATACACCATAGAAGACAGACCACAACACCGGGCACTACATGCCCTACTCTTTGCGACAAGTGTGCGGGTTCTTTTACGTCCCACAGGATTATGAACATTGAAGGGTTGTGAGACGGGACCTCCGGCTTATCGTCCTTATCCGAGAAGACTAGAGAGTCTAACCATTTGCAGATGTAATTACAAAGGCAGCACTTTCTCCTCAGTTATTTAAAGACCCTGAGTGTTGGTCCGGCCGGAGTTGAACTCACGACCTCCCGCGTGACAGCCCGGTGCTCAACCAACTGAGCCACCGGTGCGCGTTATAATACATATAATGCGAAGTTTGCTCACTATGTTCATTTCCGCCTCGTGCGTTTTATATTTACTGAAGACGAAAGTCCAATCAATAAGTGCGTCAATCAATCGCTCGATCGACCGATCAATCGATCAATCAGTCAACTAATCAATATTTTGAGTAATTTGATACACCGCACAGAAACGTGGAGCCTATCCCTACTGCTAGTTCTGAAATGCCATCATGTAAAGCAGGTATCTTGTCTGAGAGAAATTTATTTGACGCCACAATTAAATTTCCAAGATGTTGCGGCAATCAATGATCGCTATGGCCGCAGTAGCTCATGTACTGTCCAATCTTCTCGCAAACCATGCGCTTTCAAAGAGCATGTGCTGAGAATGATTAGAAACGATAAATTGATAAAACTGTCCAAGTCAAACTTTGAAGTACTTGCGCTTGTACGGACGTTACATTCTATGCGTGGCACAGTACAGTAATCTACCTCTGTCGTACTTCTTATAATCGTCGGTTAGCTACAAATAATGTATAGTATGACAAAGATGTTCGCAAAAGCCAAACTCTCACCACAAAACTGTATGTTTTTCCAGGTTCGAGCCCAGATAAAATCACATCCGTTTTTGTTGTCTTGAGGGTTTGTGAATCGTTCGCATCATCTGCTCTTGTGTAGGTCAGGTAATAAGCCAGTGTATCGCCATTTTTGCTCGCTGATCTCCACGAAACGCGAATGGTAGTGCCACTTAACGATTCAAGGAATACTTCTACTTTACCAGGAACTTGAACAGCAAAAAAAAAAAAAGATCAAACCAAAATTTTACTATCAGCAAGTTCCGGGCCCAATAGTTAATCCGCGGTTTCCCGTTAGTGAAACACGTTACTTTGATAGGAGACACAAATGAAGAACAAGTAAAGAAGCATGCTAAGGCCTGGACTTTTATCAGCGATAAATGCTCCCGAAAGCCTCTTCAGCTCCCTTACATTTAACGAGTATTATGACTTATGATAAGTGCGATTCTTTGGGAGTTTTTAAACTGTTTGGCACAGAAATTTAAATTATAAAGAGAAAAGAAAACTCACGTGATCCATTTGTTTTAACAGAAATTGATGCAAAGTTTCCGTCAGATCCATGCATCTTTTGAGCCACTACACTCACTCTGTTCCTGGCGTAGATTCTCATCTCGTAAGTGACATATGACAATAGATGCGTGATCATCACGTGTGTCTCGTGCACTCCTTCTTTTCTGGGTATGTAATTGACGTTGTAATCGCAAGTTTTCTCGACGCACTTGTTGGCGTCATCAACGTTGCATGTCTTACGACATTTCACGTCATAAAACACTTGCTTCTCATCACCTGTTTTTTCAGGTGGTTCCCATGCCAACTCTATGGCACTTTGGTTTACGAATGTGACCAGTAAATTTCGTGGTGCTGATGGAATTTCTAGGAAAAATGTTTAAAAGCGCAGTTTATGTCTTTCATGAGAATTGATGTCAGACCTAATTTTGCATTTAAGCTGCAATATCATAATCATCAGAAATGAAAACTGGATGGCTTAACCTGAAATTGCAGATGGGTAACAACTTACGAAAGGAGGTTCTTTACATTTAACGTACCAACTCATTATTAAAGAAAAGCATGCAGATAGCAAAGATTATTGTACATGGAGTGTTGTACGGTGTGTCTTTGCAGACTTGGGTGAAGATAGTGGAATAGAGGGAAAAATTAGACATTTAATATACGATTATAACTGCCTGTGATCTCATCCACGAAACGGGACATTTGGAACAGCATCCTCCCTATACAAAAGTATGGAGGCTGCACTTGCCAGTGTTTAACTACAGAATTCTCTTCCACTTTCTAGCATAAAAATAACATCTATTGTATCCTGTCTCTTTCTTTAATGAACCCGGATGCCAATTAAGGTGGCAGGGTATTCGGCATGTTACTGTCATTCTAGTGTGACTTGAATCAATGAACAAAATTTAGATATGTACCTGTGCAGTTCAATCCCTTTCCTTCATTGAAATTTTTGGGTGGGCACGCTGACATTTCATTTAAAAAAGAAAGAACAACAACTGTCAGTAATCACGAGCTGATTTTTGAGAGAGAACTTTTTTGACCATACCCATTGAACTTAGATTTTGTTGGCGCAGCGGTCCCATATAAGGCATTTTCAATTTTCCAATGTGAATAGTCAAAAAATGCAAAAAATGTGCCAAAAATAATATTGCAAAAGCACCCAAATGTTTATGGCCATAAACCCAGTATTTTCTTTCTTTCCAATTTGTCATTTTCATCGCGCGCGCGCCACTTTTTTTTGTGATGTGGTTTATCGAGAGTGAATTTTCAGTATTTGCACACACAAAATGGCAATAATAAGGGAAGTTTTTTCCCGTAAACTTTGTATTGTTAGCCCGTCTAGTTTTTGTTTTCTTTTTTGGCTTTTAGTTTGTTTTTCATGTCATAGGATAATACAGTAGTGGTCCGGCACGGTCTACTATTTTGTGTTTTCATTTTTGGTTCACTGTTTCTATTAGATGCCCTCCGGATTGCTAGGCCATTATTAAAGCTCGATTACAGTACTATATTTACAACTTTGCCAATGGAAAAATAATACACTCTTCCAAAATTTGGCTTAAAATCACTATGTGGTAAAAGAGTGCATGGATATGAAGAATGAAAACCTTCCGAGGAAGACTTTTCATAAAGTGAATGATGGGAATTATATCTTTCTTATAATTATCCCATTTATAATGATTAGAGACAAATGAATTTTTGCGTGGTTGCTTAGCACTGTATGATGGAAGTTGTTTCAGGATTACGTTCACAAAGTCAAGCAATTTTTATTCGAGCACTCCACAGATACCGCAAGTCTAGTTTGTGAGCATCGAGATTAACTTCTTCTGACCTTTCCCGGCTACAAACATTTGAAAGCATGTGTTTTTTTTTTTGCAACCATTGGCAACCACTAATGTTTTAAAGTTCGGCTGAGTCCTCGCCGAGGAGAGATTTGTTTTGAGTCCGTCTTCTCGCTCGGTACGACTTCGCGAATTCTCTCATAGGAAATGACATCACGCAAACAACTACACGCCTCAAAGCGGTATTCTCAACAAGAAGTTGTAAAATGTCGGAAGCTCCTATTATTTCAAGGTTGGGAACTGAAACTTCTTCAGTAATTTATATTTAACTGATCTACATGAACAAATTATATTTTAATAAATGGACTTAAACTTGGATTTGTGAAAATATCGCCCCTCCTTTGTTTCATAAACATGAACTTTGTTATAGTTTGAAATCATAATAGTAAAAAAGCTTCCTCGTAATATCCAATGTATTTATCAAGAATTTGCCGCAGGCTATAACCCGTACGGAATAATTTATAAATATATTTATCTTGTGTGGAATCGGTTTCATTGAAAGAGTGCAAGTGGCCCGTTGCTAGGAACAAGAATTCTACCTCAAAAAACATTTTCAATCGAAACTGTATATCCTATTACAATGGAATATTGACGTACACATCCAATTTGAAGGAAAAGGCAAAATGTCAAAGGGAATAGATTTGTTCCCAGACTTGGAGACAAATTGCTTTTTCTTTCTAGATTATTCGCTTTCTTTTGTGATGCCCGTGAATGACCAAGTTGTTTATGTAAAGCGACTTTTATTCCCGGTTCTCTCGCGATACAGCAAATTAAACTGCCAACAGAAGATAACATGTTTGAAATCAAAATGGTTTTCGTGTTGGCTAAATTCATAGATCTTTCTCTTCTTAGATCCAGCTAGAAAATGTGACAAAAAGGCATCCATGCACTTTTCATCGAGAGCATTAATTTAGAGGTTTGCTTTGCAAAAATAAGTACAATGGAAGCAGGTAGAAGAGCTGGTGGTGTATGGCGGCAAGGAAAATTTTTAACAAGTGAAAAAAAATCTTGCGGATTTGTTGAAACCAGCATCAAGTCATTTCCCTATTCAATAAATGAATCAAATCATTGACAGGTGTGAATCTCTAGTGTTTTTATAGACAGATTTGTAAGTCCTAAATGACTAAATCGAAAGATAGCAATTTGCAAGATGACAATAATAAATATTTTTCAGCAACTTTCTTAATACGAAAATAAGCTGTGCGATTGCTTTTCATTTTTCTAAACAATCGGATGCGTTGCACGGAAAATTCGACTGAAGTCAAACGAATGCAGGCTACTTTTGTGCTAAAAATCAATTACTATAAATTCAGTGGGCCGGCCTCAACGCTTATTTCATCCAAGACAGAAGTTAAATCTTAACGCAGAAGAGAAAACATTATTCTTCATTTATTTTAGGATAATTAACAACAGTAACAAAATGACTTAGAAACAATACTTACGTGCATGTTGCTCCATAGCAAACACGGCAGACTTGTCACCGTTGCTCTTCCAGAACGGCAAATCTACGTTATAACGGCGATTATCCCAGGGTGAAGATGTTCAGACAAAACACCACCTTATTCATGAGCCATATTCCTTTCATACACCATCAGGTGTTGTCTTAAAAGACAGATAGACTATGTGTAAATGATAAAGTTGCATAGGCGCATATCCATGAGGGCTTCTGCCGATAACCATTAATTCGCTTTTAATGGATCCGAAAATTGTGGCGAGATTTTTATCACCCCTTTGTGCTTTCTTTTGTTTAGAGGATCGAGAAACTTTGCTATCTGTTTTAACTGCTGAAAACTTGTAGGGACGAGATCGTTTAAATTCTAAATCACTATTTTTCGCAAAATGCAAATACGAAAATTATAACTCAACAGCAAATTGTTGGAAGACATACTTCCTTTTGGATAGTATATGACAAACGGTTTTTAGCAACATACAGATTGTTATTTAGAACTTTCACTGAACAATGAAGCTAAACTGGAGAAGGATACAGCCTAATACCTTTCTCTTTCATGACAGCTCACCAGATGGAAAGATCATTGTGACTTTATAAAGAACAACGCACAGTTCCCAAGGAACTACACTTCAACAATGCGATTCAATTAGCATTGTAATTCACGAGTACTCTTTATCCATGTCTTAGGCACTGTTTACATGGAGGGAGGGTAACCCTCCTAGAAGGGTTACCCTTCTAGAAGGGTCAATAGATAGCCCCCGTTTACATGTGTAGGGTTATCCCCGGGGCTATCTCTGCCTCTATCATTCCGGCTTGGATTAGTCACTCTTGCCAGCATTGTTCGACGAAATAGTTCCCCAGGTTTATAAACACGCGAAGACATGTTTGTAGTTGGCGGGAATATGACAGTAATCTGATCACCCCAATCTTGACCCTCCTAGGAGGGTAACCCTACCTCGAGCCCTTCCAGCAGGGTTACTCTCCCTCCATGTAAACAGGGCCTTAGGCTAACAATGCATGGATTGCGATAACGTTTCTCAGTACAAAGGGCATACCTTTGCCACCACCTGAGGACTTCAATGACTTGGACGATCAGTTTTAAGTGTTAAGTGGTACGGGTATGCTCGACAAAAGATTGGTGGAAGCTAGGGAGAACTTCTCTCTCGAGGAGTATTCCGTTAACAATCTGTTTATTGCCGCATTCCGGTTTGATTTTTAAAAAATAAGTGGATTAGTTGTCCTTTTTTTGTAACAGGGTCGCAAAAAAGTCAGGTATTGTTAAAAAAAATTCAAGGATACCACTTTGGTCTTTTTCCTGATTTACTCTAAACGAATGCGTCCCTTGTTGGCTGTTTTGTTGCACTTGACTTTGCTCATTGGGTGGTGCAAGAATACAGAAATTATTCAGCTGCAGCTGCATTCAAGTCGATTTGAATAGATTCTATTCTCATGGATTTGATTCGAATCCCATTTATGTTTTTTAAAAAATTAAAAGATTTTATAACACTCCTGGGAGACAAACTACTTCAACCTTTTTTTGCTTTTCTCAAGTTTTAATTAAGTCGTTGCATGTTGTGACATTTCAATGCAGTTTTCGTAATTTTTCTATGAAAAGAAGCTAAATGCAGATCTGCTGTTCTCAACAAGAACTAGTTTGATGAGAAGAAAATCAGTTAATCAGTTTTACAAACATTGTATTTTAAAACGTTTTCAGTCTCGCTTAAGTTGTATGCATTTTTATCAAAAGACAAGTATATTCTGCTCGACACTATACGGCAAATTAGGTTTTTTCTTCTGAATAGTTGTTTCATCCGGGAATCACTGCAAGTCATCAGTCATGTCGAAATTGACGTAATCTTTGTCATTGTAGACATCAAGGTTAACGTATGTCTGTATAAACAACAGAACAAAATAATAGTAAGTAACACCACTCAATTGCAGGTGAGAAGCTAACTCAAGTAGCTAATCAAAGGGATCTTAGAATTTTAGAATCTAGAATAGAGTGTAAGCTCTTTTGCAGATTGATTTTGAGGGGCGGAAACTAAGCATGGGTGCACATGATTAGAGCTCTCACTTTGCATCAATGTCTTCCAAGTTCGATTCCCGATCTCAACGCCGCGTGTAGGTTAAGCTCTTTTCAGAGAGTTTTTCTAGTTTCATCAGTTTTAGAGACATGCGTTTCTCATTCGCTTAGTGCGCGGCCTTCTGAGCTGGAGGGTCGCCAGTTCGATCCCCGTGTCATTCGATCGACGTCTGTTTCGACTTTCCTCAGGCTGTTCCCTGTAGCTGTAGCTTTGAATACCTGCCACGGAACATTGACGGAGAAAAGGGGAGAGAAGGTGTGCAGCGAGGGCCACAAGCTTATCAGTAAATCTAGATCACTGTCACGTGTTACCCTCGTAAAATAAGGACCTAAACCTTTATCTTTTCAGGACCAACGTTTGATCTGCCATAATTTTATGAAGATTGATTGATTTAAAGTCTCCCCAATCTGTAGAGTACTAGTACTCGGCTAGGTTGAATTTGAGTGATAATGATCGAATCTGTTCCGGAAGTTCTGCACAATAAGAACTTTTACTCATCACGTGTCATTTTCCTCCTCTAACAACCTCGCCAGGGTCTTTTCTGCGTCCCCTCTTCAAGCCACTAACGGAGTTGTCCCAGTTAGAATTTAACCTGCTACTTAACGGCATCTCTTCTTTTACAATCAAACTGTTGATCCGCATATTTAGCCACTTGAACTCGAAATTTGGCCTACCATTTTCGATGGTTCATATGACCTTTCCGATGGTCAATCGTCCCTTGTTGATGGTTGACATTCCCTTAGACGTACCTTTGCCACATTTGACCTGCCCTTTTCGATACTTGACCTGCACTTACTAACACATTCTGATTTTCCTCATCGACCCTCCTAACCCTAACCCTCGATTGTCGATTTCCCATCCTCATCATTCTAAACACCCCTCGTCAACATCCTACCTTTCCGCTTTCGTCATACAACCTACTCTTTCAGTTGGAATCTTACCGTTTGAAGAAGTCGGTCTTGATAAAGGAAAAAATGTTACAAGCCAAAATTTTACGCTTTTGGTTAAATATAGGGTAATGGATTTCTATTCGTTTCGTAGATATACCTTACGATCAGCCATCAATCTTTTCATGGCTGTACATATCCACGGGAATGTTGGGCGAGCGTCAGGTTTCTCTGACCAGCATTCAGACATAACGGAATACCTAAAAAACAACACTCTCATAAATTTAACGAAAGAGGTTGCTTTGTTCGTTTTAATTTCCTATTAATTTGTGTCGGCTCAGATTTGATTTTCTCTGAAAATTTGAAAGAGGCGCAGCTTGTTTGAAATCACATTTAACTGTCAGAAATTCGACGAATTCATCAATCTCCGCTTGGTCTCTACGACTGTCATTCTGCCGGTCTGGCATTCTGTCGATCAACCTATGAAACCCGGATATCAATCAGACAATCAGTCAATGTTTCAATCCAACTATGAATCAACCAACAAGTCAGTCAGTCACTCGTTTAGACAATAGATCAATGAATAAGGCAATAAATTTCCAGCGGGTTGCAGAGAATCCAAACACGCATGCAAGGGTTCAAATTTATCATCCAATAAAAGGCATGGGTCGCACTTGGCAAATCTTTGCCGGAATTTGTTTACTTTGCGGTGGAAATCTGTCATCGCGGGCCTTTGCCTAGTGCGACCCCAGGTTTTTCGCTTCGGCAAAAACTTTGCGAATCGGCAAAACATCAAATACGCAGTAGTGCTTGGGTGGGAAAAGAAACCTTGAAAACGTTTCTTAAAATTCATTCTGGTTTGGTCTTAAAGAGATGAGCATTGGTGCAACGGACTTACAGTTCTTCTGAGATATGATCTGGGCGTGGCATACGATATCCTCCTTCCAGCAAAGAAGCTACTTCTCGAGACTTGACTCCAGGATATGGTGAGTCCCCTAGGAAAAAAGAAGTAAAAACATGGGGAACGCTTTTCTTATTTCCCTAGCTCTTGCTAAGGATTTAATTGTACCATAAAGCGAAGTCACGAGACTTGTCACGTGACAAGAAAAATCCTTAAGAGACCCTTGAACATATGAAAAATCCTTGTCTTTTTACAAACAAGAATACAATTTGATTTCCAACCTCTCTTATCACAAACCTTTCAACATTTGGCTGTCTAAAACGTTCATTCCACCTTTTACAGGTATTTTGCACTTTGTTTAATTAATGATCAAAGATCAATGCTCGGTCGATTGAGGGCCACAAGTTTATTAGCCTCTGGCTATTACGTGCTACCCTGTATAAATAAAGTCTTTATTATTATTATTATTATTATTATTATTATTATTATTATTATTATTATAGTGACTAACATGAAAACTAGGCTGATGCTTTAAGTTGCTTATCCTATTCTTTTAATTAAAGATGATAGTTTTAGAGATTTTGGGCTGTCACTACAATGAATCCTTGAGGAACTAACATAAATTTTTTTCAAAAAAAAGTTTACATGTAGTAACCAGGAGTAACATAATGCAGTCTTGACTGAGTGAGTGATCGATGAATGACTGAATAAATGAATGAATAAAAAACATTGATGCAAACAAATAGATGCAAAACAAGTTCCGGCATGCATTGCTCATTATGTCTTTTATTACTTTACGTGAATAAAACTTCAGAACAAAACAAAACATTTCCCATGAACTTTCTCTCTTTGATAGCTGCCATGGCTAGTCAGGAGAAATCTAAAGATGGTTACGCTCTTCCCTTTCCCCCAGACCCCAAAAAGATAAAATTCTCAGTTCCTGGGAAATGTAACATTTTTCAGACAGAAAAGCCTAGCGACATTCTTAGAAAAGGGAAAGATTAAACAGTTCATACTCTTCTGAAATCAGCACATGTTCGTCAAGATAAGGTTTTCAAGCGAATTTTCCAAGAAGATCTAAGAAGCATTGACGTTTACTGGCACGCCAACTGCTATTCGTCGTGCACTAGCGCTCATAACACAGCTCATACCATACGTTTTAAAGTACTTAATAAAATTCTGCTCGCTTTAGGACCCCATGGAGATAATTATAAAACTGATGAGAAAAATGATCTGAACAATGGAAGAACTGAAACTTTTTACAATAACTATAACGATTTCATCAAAATATGTATAGTCTATTAGTCGTCTTTGTGTGTAGTATCGCTTGGGCGAGTCAAATTACTCACAAAGAGCAAAAATACTCAGTAATACTGCATATCATACATACTTATAGGTGTATGTGTACATACATAATTCTGTCTATCTTTGCGTCGGTATGTAATGTTTTGCCCAAAAAAAAAAACTAAACAGCGAAGCGAAATACTACCGCCTACTTCGGACGCCTTAACACAATACTTATCAGGCATGCGTGTGAAGTGATGCTTTGACAGCGATGCAACAACTACCACCACCAGAAAGAAGGTATAATGTTGAAACCAGTTCTGATGACAATGGAACCAGCACCAAGAAGTCTTCTTGAATTAACGTCATGCCAGTACAGAAGATCTATGTGTCATGGAAATTGTTCCTGTTCTGGTACTGGCCTTACATGTACAGAGTCCTGTTGGGGCATGGCAGATGAAGAAGCCTGCCACAACCCTCATCGCACACCGCTTTATTTTGACAGTGACTCTGAAGATAGTGAAAATGACTAGCTATAGCTAGGCACCTCATTAACCACATAAATAGTTCATTACTCTAGCGCTGGAGCACTAATTGGGGACACTGTAAACTGAAATCAAGAATTAACGTAAATCAAGTCAAATGATTGAAATTTGAGATGCATTGGCTCTTTTTCCAATTGGGTAAAAATTTATGAACGTTCTAACGCAGTCGCTGTTTAGTAGTAGTGTTGCATAATTTAAATTGTTTGTAACTGTCGGTTCAGTGTAAAAACGTTTGGTTAATATAGCGGACACGTTGGTCAAGACTGCATTATGTTACTACATGTAAACCGTTTTTTGAAAAGAATCTATGTTATTTCCTCAACGATAAATTGTAGTGACAGTCTGAAAACTGTAAAACTATCATCTTTAACTGAAAGCAGAGGATAAACAACTTAAGAGCATCAGCCTAGTTTTCACGTTAAGTCATACAATCGATCAAGCATTGATTAAACAAAGGGCAAAATACCTGTACAAAGTGGAATGAACGTTTTAGACAGCTTAATGTTGAAAGGTTTGTGATGAGAGAGGCTGAGAATCAAATTGTATTCTTGTTTGTAAAAAGACAAGGATTTTTCATATGTTCAAGGGTTTCTTAAGGATTTTTTCTTGACACGTGATAAGTCACGTGACGTCGTTTTATGGTACAATTAAACCCATGAAGCAAATATTTTGCCCTGTCTGGCTATTTAGACCGCCAATGTTGATAAGAGTGTAAGAAAAGGAGCAAACAAATGTCATGCAGTTTGCAGCTTCGTTTTCACGCTGACGAAACAGTGACGTAGCAAAACCCTCCTCTATCTCGGATCGTATACCACCTTTCGACTTTATGAGGTAGCGAGCCTTACTCAGGAGGTATTGGTTTAATGAAATCCACTGTCAAACCTTTTCTAACTCTTGGGTTGAACGAAGCCCCGATTTTTCGGTTTCTGCTACCCGACTATATGTTCCTTGAGTTTCACAGATTTTTGCACCGAGGAAGAGCAGGAGAAAATATTTCTCTCACGCTTATAGAAGAAAGCAGTTTCATCACGAATAAAAAAAAAAGAGAAGTGAATAGTTACCTATAGTGAATACTTCCCACAAAACGATACCGTATGACCATCTGATATAAAATAACGAAAAAGAGGGGATAAGCATTGACAATAAAGCCGACTACGTCTAATTATTTGGCTGGCAAGCGTTCTTCAGCGATGGACACGGACTACGTGCACTATTCACTTTGCATCATTTTATTTCTGAACCTTTTGTTTTTTGCCAGTTGAATGGTTGAGCTTACGGTGATCGATAACTTTGTTAAAAAAATTGAAGAATTCCAACAAAATACAATATATTAGCATAAGTGACGGTAACTATTTTTCAAAGCACCGCAAATTAAGTTCGCATCCAAGATTCTCTATATTTTGTCAGCAGATTGACTTGTTACACCGATCCAACAGCCTCAACTGAATTTGTTTTTACTTTAGTTTAGACAAACAGATATTTTCTATGTTGAGCACATCAGCTTTAACTTGTCTTATAATTTTAGTGCTTTTTGTCAACAAAAACAGACTGCGTTTATTCACGTACACGTTAATTTTGTACGGCACTCCTAGCAAGGATCAAGTGTAGGAAAAATCGTATGAAATGTTTTCGTGCCTACTGCATCCTAAGAAAATTACATACACGTCACTCAATGTGCTCGATTCACCGAGAAAAAGAGATTCCGGGGGCATCCACTTGACCGGAAGACGAGCCTGGGAATGAATGAATATATGAATGAATCACTTAATGTATCAATCAAATCAAATCAATCAATCAATCAATCAATCAATTAATCAATCAATCAATTCAGTCAGTCAGTCAGTCAAAGCAAGGAAGCAAGCAAGCAAGCAATTATTTCGACAACAAATAAAGAAATCAATTTTTTCACAGCCCTTGCATTTGAAATGAAACTAGTGAACAACAACAACAACGTAAATGTAAATGTAAAATGTAAATGTGGGCTTAGTTGACCGCTCCCTACAAGGGCTTTTCAGGATCAACCGGCTCAACGTGATCGGACCGAATGCATGTGAAGGCGCCCATGGCTGCCGCCATATGATCCATGTGTGATCTCGGATCACCGCAAACCCAGCCAGATGTAATTGACTGGGAGTCGATTTTGATGAGGGAAGAAAACCAGAGTACCCGGAGAAAAACCCTCGGAGTCAGGTTGAGATCGACTGAAACTCAGCCCACATACGATACTAGGCCAGAGTTGAACCTGGGTCACAGAGGTGGGAGGCACGTTTGATGACCACTAAACCACCCTGACTCCCCAACAACAACAACAACAACAACAACAACAACCTTTATTTCCCTGATATACTAAATAATATAATTACCTTTGGTGAATAAAACAGAAAAAGGGCTGGAACCTAGAATAACTACAAAGTTAAAAAAGTTAGGTAGCCAGAGTGATGCTGTTTGCCTTAGAATCAACTAAACTGGCTAAGAACCGTACCTGAGAGGTTCGTACATATATGTCGGCGTTCACATCACGGGCAAGTCCAAAGTCTGAAATTTTACATACTTTGTTTTCGCCAACGAGAATATTACGAGCAGCCAGATCTCGATGAACAACCTGCGACCATAAAAGGACCATATCATTTCCAAAAGAGTATTGCCTATAAGTTGTAGATTCAAAAAGTGTTTTTAGTGACGGTTAACTTAATTGTCATATTTATATCATTATGTTGAGACCATGGAGGGCGATGGCAACCACTTTGGTGAAATTAATGATAATGATGTTTACAGCATGCATGAAGACAGGGATAGATGAAATAATGATCTAATCTCACCTTCATGCTGGCCAAATAGCTCATACCATCTGCAATCATCCAAGCAAATGACAGAAGATCCATCGCAATGAGCCTGGAGGTAGGCTTCTTCTCTCCTGAGTTATAAACGTCGCAGTGACCTCTGCTCTTTCGAAGATAACCCAGCAAATCTCCATAGGGCATGTACTCCAAGACGATGAGAATTGGATCTACAAATACAAGAGGATGTGGACAGAAAAGGATTGGAACCTTTGGGAAAACCAGGAAATTGTCTGTGAGCTAGAGCATCAATTTGTTTACTTATTTATGTATTCATTTATAATGGAATGGGTAAAGACTATAGGTGGCGGAAAATTACCCTTAAAAATGAAAGAATGTAGAAAGGAAAGAAAGGCTTTAAGGAATATCCGTACAAGAGTGCATGATAACAGAAAGAAAATTAATGCAGTGAAAATCCTGAATATTAAATCCAAGAACGTGACTCCCCCAACATGTTGGATGGACCAACTAACCGGTGGAAACAAATATACTTGAGAACTTTGTTTTGGTATACCCTTTTCTTAAAGACAGATTATCGTATTTTCCAAAGGAATAGCGATGACCATCCGAGTAAAAGTAGAAGTATGGATTTGGGTGAATATCGCTATTAATAAAAGGCATTGATTTCTTTTTTTCTCTTTTTGTGATGTTTCTGGTTTTTCCATCATCTGTCTACAGGTGAACAGACGTTCAGAGTATTCAGATCATCAAAGCATCTGCAAAATTGTACATAAAATTTGTCCTAGCATTCCGCTGGTGTTGGAAACAGTGGTATCAATTTTTAGTTACGGACGCCTCGAAAACATCTCGAAGAGGAACTTTTACTTGCCAAGTTCAGTTACCCAGACGTGTTTCAACTGCAACAGTCTCATTTGCTGTTCCATCGATAGCTTAAGACTGACATTACTCACCACTACTACTTTGGCAGCCTATGAGCTTTAAAACATGAGGATGAGGCCTGAGACATTTCATCACCTGTAGCTCTGTTAACATGTCTTGTTTGTCTTTCAGAGTGGCATTTTCTTTGAAGGAAAAACAACAAAAAAAGAAAATATTTGCATTCATTAAACTTTTGCGCCGCTTTGCCTCTTAATTTGGGCGCAAACGTTTTGTAGTGTAGCAATGAAATTCAAGAAAAAAACTCACCTTTGAGAGATTTTACAGCTACAGCAGTGTCATCGAAAATTGCTTTGTATACTTCACCAAAGTTGCCACTACCAAGTAGCTTTATATACTTGATTTTATTTCGGTCCAACTCAAGGCAAGGAATGTCACTCACATGCATATACTGACCACCATTCATCGCAGCGTCTGTGTTTGTCCCTGGCGTGAAAAACTCTATTGGAATGTCTTCTTGAACGCTAGCTGTGGTTTTTTGCAGAAAAATAATAAAAAAAGCGTAGGAATATGAAAAACAACAAGTTTCTTTTACCACGTCTTTAACTCTCCTTTTATTAGCTTACCTCTCGGGGCGGAGAAATTTTCTACAGGACGCGCTTTTCTGCAAGTAAACGAAAATTTGAACTTATTTGTCGAAGAAGGTAGACGGAAAAATGACGAATCGTTGCAAAAAACGAAAGTAGGATTGTAGGATGGAGACTAGAGATCTAACGAAAGCTTGCAGTTTTCCGTCTGTAGACAGGGGGCAGTTTTGCTTTTGGCTGAGGCAATGATGAGAATGAAATTCCCGGGAGATATTTTGGCAAGCTTTAGTAAGAACACGCACCAAAGCAGCCATAAAAACTGACACTTCGGGGTCATACTGACCAATATGAACAAACAGGAATACAGTTCTTCGCTCTATTTAAGACTATATCTATTAACCGCTGAAGTACAAACTTTTGTGAGAGCTTAATTGCATGGTGGTCTAACTAAATTGTGGAGCCTCCAAAGGGAAAACAAGTGCACTGTGTTGGGAAACAACAACAACAACAACAACAACAACAAAACCTTTATTCAAGTGTCTTGAGTATTTAGCTTGATGGCTAATTGGGGACACTACGATAAAGCAAGTAAATAGATACATGTTAAAAATTTCCTGAAGTTAATAGCCTATGAATTTATGAAAACCTATACTTAAGATTAAAATCAAAATGAACATAAATGACAATTTTCACAAAATTTCTTAATAGCCTCGGGCCGATAAATATAGCGAACACTATTAAAATTATGAATTAATTATGAATATTAATTAAAACCTACATCCTATGAGATTAAACATTAAAATAAACATAAATGACAATTTTCACAACTGTCGTCAAGCACGTTAGCTAAGTCTCTTTGTCTTATTTTTTGATGAAAAGATTCAAGTTATCGCTATATTTATCAGCAAGAGATAATTTGGACCACAAATATGGACCCTGGTATCGCAAAAAGTGCTTCCCATATCTAACAGATTGAAATCTTGGTAGCTTAAAATCATTTTCATTACGAAGATGATATCTGGCTTCATTTTCTTCAAAGATGTCCACTACATAACTAGGCAATAGTTTGTATTTGACTTTATACATCATTATAGCTATATCTTGAAGCCTCCGGCTATATAGAGTACTTAAGTTCAGCTTTCTCAAGGAGTTCCTCATATGTGGGTGATTTTTCCTTAAATACAATGCGGAGAGCACGCTCTTGAATCTTTTCTTCGATCTGATTTAGTACAGAAGTTCCAAACTAAATGGCTGTAAGTCAAATTGGCTAAATTTGCAAATTTAAAGAAGTTTAGTTTCAATAGAAATCATATTCTTTAAACGTGACAGGACTCCAATTTTCTTACTTGTATTTATGCAGATCTCTTGTATATGTGACCTAAACATAAGATCACTGTCTATTGTGACACCAAGTAATTTTAAATTTTTACAGTTGGTAATATCTTGTCAATCAATGTTAATATGAATTGATTCATTTTTACACGAGATAGTAGCATCGCATTGTACTTATCTTTATTGCCTTGGAGGAAATTATTTTAGTACCATTGTGATGCAATTTCTCCATTTGCATTGAGCTTGTCTTCCACAGCATTTATAAAATTATCAGACACATAAAGCTGGTGATCATCTGCATACATTGAAATGTCAATGTTCTTGACAAAGTGTGAAAGATCATTTTGATACAAATTCCACATTAGTGATCCAAGAGAAGAGCATTGGGGACAACCCCTTTTAGCATGTTTCCAATCACTTACTATAGAACCTAATCTAACTCTATTTGGTCTGTCCTTGAGATATGATCTTAGAATGTCCATGGCTGCCAGGGGCACCCAACGAGAATATAGTTCAAAACCACTTAAACATAGCATTGTTAAACGTATTTTGGAATTTAAACGGTAGATATAGGCACATTTCTATGCCCTAAAAATTTTTCACCTGTTCGGATTTCCTAGCTGAAATCTTGTGATCCGAAAATTGTAGAGATCAAAACTTACCTTTTCGAAAATTTCAACCAGAAAAAAGGCTCCCGAAAATTCTTGGTAACCTTTTTAGGGTAAAAATCCGTTAAAAATGGGCAGTTATACCAATTTTCCGGCTCTGCAGTTTGACCAGTTTCAAACTTCATCCAACAACTCCCAACACGTCGCAACAACACGCAACAACACACAACATGGTGTGCAAACGCTCGCAACATGATGGGCCCAACAATGTTGAGAGCGTTTGCACGGGCCTTAAGTAGCGTTGAAATTCAATATGGCGTCGCGTTTTGAAAACGATCTCTTCAAACGGAAAATCCGACTGAAATCCAGTTGATGTACAACCATCCACCTCTGTTGACGTTTTCAAACTATGTATGATATTGTTACCAATAGATAGATGGTCGTATTTCGAGTGCAGTTGTAGAAGTAAAGCGCTGAAAAGGATAAATCTTGGAGCCAAATTTCTTGTTGCCGCCATCTTCAATGACCCCTGGGCCCTGGCCCTTTCGTTCTCCTAGAATCAAGACGATCTGAGACTAGAAATGATCGCCCACTAGACTCTGGGCACGAGATTGTGGTAAGGGTAAGGCCCTTACTGTGGGTAAACACTAGTACTGCCAATGGCTACAACCATGGCACCTCCACGCGCTTTCTTTTTGGCTGTCAGGGTTCTCCTGACTCTTTTGTTCTCGTAGAATCCAGCATTTTAGGAATACTGTGGCTAGCCACTTAATCTTCCAGTAAGTCATCCATTCCGTTCCTTGGAATTTGATAAAAATAACTTTGGCTTTACTGAAACAACTACAAGAGGTTTCCACCAGGTGATCTGGTGACGTAATTTGGAGGACTGGGAAGAAAAATTTTAACGCCGTGTCCCACAACCGTTCGCGGCCTTAGGTGTTGTTTCCAAACTCCCTGCAGTATATTCATCGCCAAAACTCAACAGATCATTCCGTGTCTACCACATTTCCTGAATGAACATTCAAGTAGAACCGACGAGATCTAACCTCACCTCCGTCATGATGAATTCAAAAATAAGGCCGCGCGCGGTTGTGGGATACGGCGTTAAAAGTCTTCTCCCCAGTCCTCCGAATTACGTCACCAGATCACCTGGCAGTCATGATAACTGGTAAGAGTAATAAGCCAGTATCAAAAATACCATAATACTCTTTGTTTGTCCCTCCACAATTTTACATAAGCATTGTTTCCAGATTCTCTTGAGACCATTGTAAGTCCCAACAGAAAATAAAAACAATGCTTATGCAAAATTTTCGAGGGACAAGCAAAGAGTATTATGGTATTTTTGATGCTGGCTAATTGTGTGAGGTTACCTTCATTCACCGACTACCCAACAAGAGCTTATAATTATTGGAAATTTGAATGACTAAGTAACAAATAAAAATAAAAGTTCAACTACTGGAGTTAATTTCCAATTACCTTCGGTGATAAACGTATAAACAGGCTAATGTGGCGACAGTGAAGAGAATTGTACCGAGGATCACGGTCATAAAGAAGTAAATTGTATAGGTTCTTGATTGGCTCCCACCTGTAGAGAAGAGACCAAGAACATTGAAACTGTGCAAGGAAATACAAACTACCGTAGTTATTCGGTTTTAAGGCGCACGGTTTTTTCAAGAAAAATCTGTCTTTGGGTTAGTGCTAAAATTGGGGTGTGTCTTATAGCCAAGTATTTTCGCTCAACAAAATCTTAAGATCACAATTTGAGAAGAACTTGCAGTTTAAACAACACAAGAAAAGGACACTAGTTGTCAATTAAAAAAAAGAATAGTGCTTTTAGAGACCTTTAGAACACTAAACGACTTCAACTGTGCAAGGAACTACAAACTACCGGTACACGAGATTCGATCAAACCACAAATGACTATTAGCTTGCTCCGAATCCAAGACTTAGTTAATGCCAGCTTATTATTACTATATTAATTTAAAATATTAGTATGCCCCGGACCCACGAGATAGCCAAAGGCGCCCTGGTATCAATGAAATACTTTTGCGCTGCTCTACTGCAAGTCCAACTTTTCCGCTTCAGCGGTAGACTACAGAAGTTACAAAAAAAAACCATCCAAAGGACTGTCTTTACCCAATCAGTCAATATACTGGTAGCCTATTTGCTTGCTTGTGCCAGGCAATCACTTTTTCATTGCCAGTACTTGCAACAGTCACAACATGAGCGTGAAAGTCGCAGGGGCAGCGACCCCGGTACACTTATGAACAGAAATTTCTCTCCCCCTAAGAGGATTAAACTGCGAATTTCGCACTCAGGTAGAAAAGAAGGTCGCAAACATTCTCCAACAAAATTTATTGTTTCAACCAGGCAATCTCTGTCCCTACAGAATCAATGAACGCTCTTCATTGATCCACAACTCGACTCAGCACCACAG
>NC_090888.1:610448-612948 GCF_036669925.1 Montipora capricornis | reverse complement strand
TCTTTTCAGTCTAAGATTAAAACGTATCTCTTGTCATGTTGTTAATCAGATTCTGATGTCTTCCCCTTCTTGTTCTTGTTACTAGTGTAAAATAAGGAAAATATCGTGTTATGTGTAATGGTAATTTCATTAACCAGTCTCTTTAGTCCATCAATCCATGTAAGCTCTTTGTGATTTGTATTCTTTTATGCAACGAGGGGCCCAGGTCCTATAAGCCCCATGGTTTCTTCTGGGCTCCCTTGCCATAGACCATTTTACGGATACGGCGGCCATTTTGAAATCCTTTGTTTCAAATAGCTATTATGGGATTCTAAGGGGGCAAATCCATACTAATTTGCCGCCTTGGAATCCCATAATAGCTATTTGAAACATGAAACAATGGATTTCAAAATGTCTGCCGTAACCGTAAAATGGTCTATGTGATAATTTTATATATACTAAACTTGGTAATGTATTGTGGCTAAATAAACTGAACTGAAGATGACGTCCGCTCAGGTTGTCGAAACGTCAGTCAATGTCATCTCAAACAGTCCTTCTCAGTCAGGACTACACCCACCCGGACGATCGTAC
This sequence comes from Montipora capricornis, assembly GCF_036669925.1. Taxonomy (NCBI): domain Eukaryota; kingdom Metazoa; phylum Cnidaria; class Anthozoa; order Scleractinia; family Acroporidae; genus Montipora; species Montipora capricornis. The sequence goes on along the minus strand of NC_090888.1, from coordinate 612,378 downwards.
TTTACTTAATTATGAAAGTCAAATCTATTCCTAGGGAAAATCTGCTTGTTCCCAATATTAAGCAATCTAGAAAGGTCTTTCCGTTGGCTTTAGATTACAATCCTTCTCTACCTAGCATAAGGAAAATTCTACATTCTCATCAGCATCTCATTGACAATTTACCTTTCTAAGCTAAAATCTTCCCTAAGGGTTCTATCATTGCCTCCATTAAAGAGCCAAAAACATAAAAGAAATTCTTGCACGACCTCGCCGTACCGATCTCAATCCTACAGAAATACAAGGTTGCTTTAAATGTAACGGGAAATGCGATCTCTGTAAGAAATTTTAAGTAGAATCAGACTATTTTTGTAGCGCTAGTACAAGCAGGAGCTATTTCATCAGACAACACCTTCATTGTAAATCTAAGAACGTAGTATACTTGATCACTTGTAACAAACGTAATGTTCAGTACGTAGGATCCACAACTAACGAGTTTAATCAGATTTCGGGATCACAAATCAGCCATGAGTACAAATAAGAACACTTGTGAGGTTGCGACACACTTTAACAAGGAAGCTTATGTCTTGTCTGATTTTGATTTCGTCATCATTGAACAACTTTTCAATTTTAGTGATCACAATAGCCTCGACCATCGCCTGCTAACAAGAGAAGTTTTCTGGAGTGCACAGCTTTGCACCCTTCAACCTTACGGTTTGAATAAAAGATCAGAGTTTAACCAGATATAATTAACACTTTTGTAATTCCCTAGGGGCCTAGTGCCTATTTCTTTTTATATCATTAAGTTTATTGTTTTTAGAGCGCTTTTCAATTGAGTGTCGTAAAACCAAAACCAAAGTAATTACTTTGACCAATCAAAAAGGACTGAGACAATCCAGTAAACCAATCAAAACTCGAAGTAATTACACGTAGCCGACACAAAGCGCGGGAAAATGTGCACGCGCGAGCCACGATTGGTTTTGGTTTCATTTGTGATTGGTTGAAAAAGTGGCGCGGGAACTTTGAACCAATCACTGAGTAAAGTAATGCAAAACCAAAGTAATTCGCTAATTACTTTCGATACTCAATTGAAAACAGCTCTATTTCTTAGCTTGATTGCATTGAAGATTTTAGCATATTTAAGACTTTGTCATAGAGAGATTTTTATTCCAAGTATTTTTAGTCCTGTGCATGTAACACGTTTACTGAAGAAGCCCGAATGGCGAAACGTCTAATAAAGTGTTTGACCACAGAAGAAGTTCGCTATTTGCTCTTTTCACACAAACTATATATCTATATACATATATGCTCAATGGAAACACCAGAGCTGTAAATCTAATTCTGGAGAGGTAGGCTAAGTCATTTATTTGCTATTCCGAGTTTCATGCTTCTCGCGAAGGCAACTCTGAGTTCGATGGTTACACTTAGTTGTCCTGGAGACGCCTAAACTTCAAACAGTGGAGTACAATCTAATGGGAAGTGGGGGGAGGCGGAGAGCTAACAATCAACTGATATAAATAGAATTGCTTAGAGTTGTAAGACAAGGATCGAATCATTAGCAAACATTAACGTGATCGTATTTAAGCATGATCGAAGTAGCCTTAATAATTCATCATAAAAAAAGAACAAATACAGAATTGTACCCCACAACAATGCCATTCATTACAAACGAGAGGTGTCGCCGACTATGACCACAGAATCGCTCTATTGCCGATTTTCACTGTCACGCCATCATCAAAATCATTCAAAGAGACACAAGAGGATGAACATTCAAACAGCCTCGCAAAGGGTCAGGTCTGTGCGATGTTTCGTGCGGGAGATATTCGAAGAAATGCTTCACTCAAATCAATAAAGCTTTGTATGACGACGCCATGTTTGTGTCCCTCTGAGGCGGTGTCTCGAAAACTCAGACCTAAGACCTAACATAAGATCTAAGATCAAAGACCTAAGACCC
>NC_090888.1:597948-605448 GCF_036669925.1 Montipora capricornis | reverse complement strand
CAACAACCAAGCCCTGGTCAGCGGTCGACTTAAAAAAAAAAGCAGGCTCGATAAGGTCCAACTTGAGCCCGCGATATGGTCACGTGATACTGGTCAGTGGTCAGGTGTCAGTTGACCAGAACATTGATGTCCAATATCAAAGATGTATGCCGTAAACTAGCTAGAGTTCAGCTGGAGTACACACCTTATTCCAAAATGGCCGCCATTTTAGAATTCTTTCGTTTCCATGCAAATTAGCCCTTATGGCCTCGCTTTCAAACGTAAAATTTAAAAGAATATTTAACCTTGAACGAGGCCATAAGGGCCAATTTGCATGAAAACAAAAGAATACTAAAATGTCGGCCATTTTGGAATAAGGTGTATTGCCTCCTCGATGAGCTCCGAACCTGAGCCCCCCGTGATATGGTCACGTGATACTCGTCACTTTGGCATACATGGAGGGGTGGCTAGCCCTAAAACCAAATTTTCTCGCATCGATGGGTTATCATGTTTTCTTAACTACGGTGCTCCGCTAGGAAGTTAAAGGGAGCTTAAGCACGCGCGGTTTTGAGACGCGGACGGCAACCGGAAGTGAGCGTTTTCCCTTTTAACTTCTCTTCACACAACCACATTTCATTGCCAAGTTTCTTTTCTCCATTAGAGATGATTAGTGTAAAAATCTAGAAGACACCACTGTTCCTAGCTTGTTCTCTTCCGGTTGCCGTCCGCGTCTCAAAAACGAGCGTGCTTAAGCTCCCTATTAATGACAGGCCTTCACGGACTCCTTCTGTGTGCTTTTAGCGGTCGTTTCTCATTGGAACCTAAAATTATATTTGTGCTCTGACGAGGGTGTCTTTAAGAGTTTTACCTCTTTTGTGTGATATTAGAGGAGGTTTTAGGGAGATCGTTTTTAGTAAAGGCTGATTTTTTATAAGGCTCTATTGTTTCATCAAGATCTGTTCAAGATTTTTAACTGCTGGGTGGTACGCAGTGACAAAAGCCAAAATCCTCTTGTTAGCTTCGTTACTACTCTCTGAGTACTTGGCGAAATTCAACCGAATCGCTGAGGAGGAGGCAATGGCCGGCAAGACAATAAGCGGAAGACATCGCTGCACGTCTCGCAAATCTCCCTGGTGTCTCTTCAGAGCTTGTTTCTGCTATCACCGATGAGGCAATCAAGCTTCTGAACATCAACGATGCAATTTCCAAAAAAAAAACCAATGCTAAAAGCCACTGATCCCGAGAAGTACCTCGTTGCTGCCAAAGGCTACAACAAAACAGGACTGTATGAGTGTGTTTCTCATAAAGATCACATTTCTTGCGGGTGTGGCCTCTCTTACACATATAATTCTGTTTGTAAACACAGCCTTGCTGTGGCTGAAAAGCTGAACAAACTGCTCCCTCATCTGCAGAAAAGTCCTTGTATGGAAATACAATGCGCAGAAAGGTGAACAGCGGAGGCCAACAAATTCTTCATTGCCGGAGCCACCCCAAGGATATCCGGAGGCAGCATCGTCCAAAAGCAGTACAGTGCGAGCAGTGCCTGTTCGAGTTTCCAGAGAGACCAATTATTATGCCATTGTATTAGAGCACGACGAAAGATGAACCCAGATCCGAATAACAAAGTGAAACAGCTACCCTCTGCAAAGTACACCACGAATTACTACTGCGTGAAACGCAGGTGTATTATGGAAAGGTTTGCTTATTTCAACAGTAGCACATTTCGTAAAGTTTCCAGTGAAGTGCGGAACAAACTTATGCAGTCTCACTGTAGTATTATTCAGAAGGAGCTTGACTTTGATGCGTGACTATATTCAGTGTTTCTAATCCATTCCAAAGTCCAAGTGCATAACTGGCCATGCTGGAAACAAGCAGGGTAGAAGTATAGGGTTTGCTTAGGTCGAAAAATGAAGCCAATCACTGAAAGAGCACCCAAGCATTAGTCAGAACATGAACTTGTAATAACGTGATTGGAAAAAGGGCGGCCTGGGCGTCTCGAATATTGCTTTGTATGCATGGAAACCGTACAAAGCTCTCCAAAATCACATCTTTTCAAAATTGTATCACATCTTTGTGTTTAAAAAAAACCCCCGACATTTGGTGAACTTACCAACTTTTAGCTGCTCTTTTAGGTGTCATTGTCAGTTAGTTTACTTACTTAGTTAAATTATTTATTTATTGTTAGTTAGTTAATTAGTTAAATTAATTGGTTTTAGTCAGTTATGACCAATACGCTGTCCGTTTAGAACATGGCTAATTTACCAATGTTGTTGTTCCTTTTTTCGCAATCAAAGTAAGTTCTTCGCATTATTATCAGATCTACTTGAACAACTTTGCAGTAAACGACTAAACAAACAAAAGGAACATTGGACTGGGCGGTCCGTCGTTCATCTCATTCTAGCCCTTGAAGCATCAACACTAGTTTTAAAAGGATCATAGCACACAACTCACGCCTCCCGCAGATTACAAAAGTGAAAAATGGAGACTCACGAGCAAGCATGGTCAACAGCTAAGAATTAGAAAATACGTCTTCCCAAAGCTAGAGTTTTTCAGAACAAATGCAAGACTTTAGGAGACGTTCCTGGATCCACGTGCAAAACTACTATTGTAGGAGGTCGGCCGGAGCAGTGTCCTTGATTAATTCATTTATTAAATATTAATTGAATTTGAGTGCTATTACAAGAATGAAATTGTAAAGATGATTTACACGAAATGGAAAGTAATAATATTTAAAAAGTAAATTTCAGTTACAGAGAGCAGAAAAAGGGAGCTTAACCACGAGTAAGAGCTAGGAATGCGAGGACAGTGAAATCGTAGTGATAGGCAAAAAAGGTAGGTGTAGTGAGAATATTGTTTACTTTATTTCCGGTAACCCTCATGACTGGGGTTAAGGGAGTTTTGTTGCTGTTACTTGCAATCTAACTTATAGATATGGCAAACTGAAAAAATCTTTTTAGCCATTGCACAAATCTGGATGATCTACGTGTTTGAGTATAACGTTTAATAATATTGTAAATGCGGGTTTCAAATGTGCAATAGTTATGGCATGATTTCGAGTGTAGCCATGTATATCAAGCCCCGGTGGCAGCCCTGCAAAAATGTTTTGTGATATCGGGTACAAAAAAAGTTCTTCAACTTCTTATTCAAATGTTTTGCGACAAACAGAGTATCAGTTTACAATTGAGTATTGGAAAGATACATTATTGCTCGTCACAAACCACACAGACAATCGAGTGAACCAGGATGGAGGGGGCGTCTCCAAAGACCTTTTTGCAGATACAACGGCCATTTTGATTTCTATTGTTTCAAATAACTATTATCGGATGCCCATCGGGAAAATACATATTAATTTGCCCCCTGAGTTTCCCGGAAACAATAGAAATCAAAATAGCCGCCGTATCTTCAAAAAGGTCTAAGGAAATGCCAGTCTAACGTCACGTCTTGCTTCAAAGACTTAAAATGGCGCCCAATGTAAAATTTTTCATGGATATTCTGATCGGTTTACTTGGACTTGTCAATACTGGTCTTAGGTCTTAGTTTTCGTCTTAGCACCCCCCTCTGAGGGGCACATATATGGCGGCCGGAAGCTAACATCGAGTTTTACTATAAAAAGCCTGTAGTCGTCTTCTGAGGGCTGATAAACATCTGTATGAGTACTTATTTCCATACAAGGACTGTTAAGATCGCATTCTCGGCCGCAATTTTAATATCGTGGCACGCGAAGCTTAGAAACGTAACCCTGCTTTATCACAAGACGAAGAACGCTATCAAACTGAAAATTTGAGGAAAGATAAGTCTTCAGCTGTTCTAACAACTAACTAAACTAAAATCTCAAAAGGGTTGATAATTCCTTACTTTAATTTTGATGACATGAAAGTGAAAGTGAGAGATTTCGAGGCAATGAAAGGCATAGACTACATTACAGAGACTAACACAGACTAACACATACCGTGCATTTTACCTTTCGACACACCCATCCGAAAAATTGGTTTTTGCCCTGAGCGGGACTCGAACCCACGTCTCCCTGATTACTAGTCGGGCATGCTAAGCCACTACACCATCAAGGCCACCACGCTGGCAACGCAGCAGATTAATGGGGCAACTTAGCAGCGTGGGGATCCCTAGGGCCCAACTTTTCTTCACTTGAGTGTATATCCTCGCCTCTATAACCCCAGACAGGGCTTAGAACACATTAATCTGCTGCGTTGCCAGCGTGGTGGCCTTGATGGTGTAGTGGCTTAGCATGCCCGACTAGTAATCAGGGAGACGTGGGTTCGAGTCCCGCTCAGGGCAAAAACCAACTTTTCGGATGGGTGTGTCGAAAGGTAAAATGCACGGTATGTGTTAGTCTGTGTTAGTCTCTGTAATGTAGTCTATGCCTTTCATTGCCTCGAAATCTCTCACGTTCACTTTCATGTGTTCTAAGCCCTGTCTGGGGTTATAGAGGCGAGGATATACACTCAAGTGAAGAAAAGTTGGGCCCTAGGGATCTCCACGCTGCTAAGTCGCCCCATTAATCTGCTGCGTTGCCAGCGTGGTGGCCTTGATGGTGTAGTGGCTTAGCATGCCCGACTAGTAATCAGGGAGACGTGGGTTCGAGTCCCGCTCAGGGCAAAAACCAATTTTTCGGATGGGTGTGTCGAAAGGTAAAATGCACGGTATGTGTTAGTCTGTGTTAGTCTCTGTAATGTAATTTTGATGACGTCACGTGAAAACCAAGAATTTCCGGGTGATCATATCAATGTCGTTGGCTAAAGCATCGGCTTTGTCGACTTTTGAAACTCTAATTTCAACAGTGACAAGTATCGCCAAGAAACTTTTTCCCTTCAATTTAGGAGTTTAATCTAGATATAACGACGATAAAATTTTTTGATCTAAAGAAGAAAGCGTAAAAGCTTGCTTTCTTCCCTTCAGAGATCTCCTGCATCATCAAAATGCCATCGCGTGAAATACAACCAAGGATGCTTAATCAATGAGCATTTCAATGAACATTAAAGAGATGCAACATTTCAAAACAACGTTCAACACCGAGTCTCACGCTATTGTAGTACACCTATAAATGCTCCGTCTGTCATAATACCACGCCGTCCGATCCGAATAATTGTCTAACCCAGCTATACAAATCTCAAGACGAAGACGGAGAATAATTCAGTGAGTTCTAGGTTTATGTTCATTGTTAATCATTGAGAGTCACAAACGCAATGAACACAGTCAAAAATAGCACACCATCATTAAAGTCCCTAACCAGGACCCCTATGTTAAAAGTGTTTAAAGTTTGTTATCAGTCAACATTTCATCTCGTCATGGCATTTATGTCGATTCTCATCCATGAATTTACGGCAACCCGTTCGCGCGTAATTTAGCAACAAAGATCCGTTATCAGAGCAATTGGTCAATAGTAATCTCTCTGCGAAATTATGAAGTAAATAAAGATCACTCAATTATGACGAGTTGATTAGCGTTCATACATGTACATACCAATCGGGAGTTGACTAGAAGTCCGTGGACGTTGAGAAAATTGCCTAAACGCAAGGACAGAAGAATGAAACATTCAGTCCACGGCGGTTTACGAGTATAAATGACACCACCTTACGAAGAGTAAGTTGTTACCCAATATGTCTGTCACACAACACGTGCCCGACAATTGCTGGCTGTGACTCTTCGCTAAAGAACTTCTAGCAGTGTGTTTGTTTCGTTTCTTTATAGACTATTGTTTGAAGTATTAATTTAGGATAATACAGGGCGCCCGGCTTATCGTTTCTACTGGATAAATAATTGGCTGTGATTGATGGTTTTCGATCCGTATATTTTTGTAGCATAAAAACCTTCACCCATGAGGCAAACCTGCACCGTTGTAGGTTTTGACAATTTGCACTCACTTTTAGGTCTATTCGGTAGTTTAGTTTTTCAACAGACGGAATCAAGTGAGTGGTGTTGGTTTGTGGTCAAAAAGTAGCTTTTTCAGAGAGATCCAAAGGGAAAATAGATTTCTCGTAGAAGAAAAAGCCAGCTCGTTGTTTCGTGATCCTCTGCTGCGGTTTTTGCACTGAGTTTCATCTCGCATATGATTGGTCGCGAAACAATGAACATCCGAGAAATTTTCTCTGGTGTTCACGGTTTTTTTCGGGAAAGACTGTCAAAAAATCGGAGTGACCCTTTCAGTCGAGTAATATGAATATACAATCTTGACTTGCACGGCCGACATGGTTTTAATACGGTACAGCGCAAGAACGTACTTTAGAATGTTACAAAACTCCTTTGTAGGACGGTGATACTGGACATGGTGAATTACAGCTAACGAAACACCTATCATGTATGCTAACTCTTTCACTTTACCCAGGAGTGTCAGGGATATATGCTGGTGCCAAACGTCCCGGCTAAAATTGAATCGAAATTTAAGTAGGTCCTTGAGGAGGCCATTTTGTTGTGTAGGATATCCCTTGCTTTTGTCTGCCACTCGTTTAGATCTAGATTACGGACCTGTAGCTGCGTCAGGAAATCAGAATCAGAACAATTGGTTCTCGACCTGCAATCTGCCTTCGGTACGGTGGGGGAGAAGTAAGGTATACTGTGGGAAACGGGTTATATTTGCACATAACAAAGAAAGATAAAAGACAATAACGCAAGATGACTTTACTTCATTGAGCAATACTTGACTAACAGTACAAGAAAGAGTACTTTTAAGTACTCTTTCTTGCACTGATTTCCGTATTAAACTAGAAATTGTTTGACGTGACAAACGCAACTACTTAGCACAAAGCAATGGCTAACTAACATATGTTGAATGCCAAGACAATCTTTTTAAGGTGGCTCAAAAACAGTTTCAACACTTTTAGGGAGACCTTGTTATTAGAAGGATTGACACTAGAATACTTTATCACGTAACAGCAATGTTATGGTACCATGTAAAACATCAATTATTGCTTAACAAGATGCAGTCATTTTTGTGACGTAACAAGTCACTATGGTAATAAGAAAGCCTTGCAAAAACACCCTATAGTTCAGCTTTAGTTGCTCAAATATGAAAAACGAACTCGGTGACCCCAATTTTTTATCGCACAAAAGTAATCAGCAGGCCAAGATAAAACTCTTTGCAAACGTCAAAAGAATTCTGTGGAGTAGATTCAGAGCTATGTCAAATTTTCAATTATTTAAGGTGGCTCATAATCTGCTCCACATAATTTTTTTAAACTTTGCAGAAAGTTTCATTATGGCATGTCGATTACATTTCAGAACTAAACAATGGGGGCCAGTCACCGAGTTCGTTTTTGAGATATGAGCAGCTAAAGCCAAAATATGGGGTGTTTTTTGCAGGGCTTTTCTGTTGCCACGGTAACGTTTTACGTCACAAAAATGACCAAATCTTTTTCAGCAATAATTGGTGTTTGACATGGTACCACAACATTGATGTTAAGTGATAAAATGTTGTTGTGTTAATCTTTCTATATGAGAATGTTTCTTTCAAGTGTGGAAACCGGTTTGAGCCACCTTAATTGTCATAGGCTAAATGGGGAATAGAAG
>NC_090888.1:562948-587948 GCF_036669925.1 Montipora capricornis | reverse complement strand
CTTATACGAGCTCGCCATAGACTAAACAGTGATAACATTGTCAAGGACTTACAGCTCCTCTGAGATGTGGATTGGGCGTGGCATACGATATCCTCTCTCCAACAAAGAAGCCACTTCCTCAGACTTGACTCTGGGATATGGTGAGTCGCCTGGAAACGAACATTTCCTCTTAATTTTATTATTGAAAGCAGAATTTGACATTTAATCCGAGACAGAAATAAAGGGTAAGAGACGAGCAAAGGGGCATTACTGAAAAAGAGCTGACCAATTCAGTGTAGTGCCTGCTCTTACAAAAGATGTGTTGCTTTGGCAAGTACAAGGGAGTAACTCAATGCCTACCAATGTCCTGTTTTTCATGCGGGCCTTGGATCAAGAATTTCGCTTCCATCAGTTTTAGAAACTTGCCCAAAGAGAATGTTAATTTATTGTTAATTAAAAGGGAACGTAAAGATTGTTTTTCGTAATGATATGAACAGCATTTGTCAGACACTTTTAGTTAAAGGCCGTTCCGAGAAAAAATTTTCTTTGATTACACATTACTCCCACTAGTCTCCTCACTCAATACATGAATCCAGGTCAGTGGTACAGCATTCGAACTGGTAATCAAAGGTGAGTAAGCGCGGGCCATCATTGGTCGCTTTAATTAAAAGCTTCCTTTGCCAGTCACGCTGGATAATTTTGAGAAATCCTAGAAGAAATCAAAGGACACAAAGGTGACTTTTGAGGTAAACTCAGAATAATTTAAGAAAACTGCGCGATCGTTCACGGACCAAATGACCAAACGGCTATAGTATCTCTAAAATATGGCAAATAGTACGGTTTCGGTAAGAGTACAATTTTAAAAACACATATTTACCAATTGTGAAAACTTCCCACAATACGATACCGTACGACCACCTGTGAAAACATAACAAAAGAGCTGTTTCTTTGCAAGTATCGAAAGGGATTTTGTATTGATTTGGGTTTAATATAAAAGGAAAAGGAAAGGAAAGGAACTTTATTTAAGTGTCTAATCTTCTAGCGCTGTAGAGCACTAATTAGCGACACTGTAAATTGAAATTAACAAGTTAACGCAAAACAAATCAAATTTTGGTTTTTGAGGAGAGGGGAAAACCAGAGTACCCGGAGGAAACCTCTCACTGCAGAGTAGAGAACCAACAAACTCAACCCACATATGACGCCAAATCGAACCCTGGCCACATTGGTGGGAGGCGAGTGCTCCCACCACTGCGCCATCCTTACATCTACATCTCATATTTTAAGAATTGGAATTGGGCAGACTAAACCATTTGTCTCCTGGTACGATTGTTAATCCCCAAATACCATGAAGGTCTTTACAACCTCTAATTTCATTACACCGGGTCTAGTATAGGATGCAGCTCTATTGTGAATAGAATTAGGCTCCATTGTTTCCCTTGAAATTTTTTTTGTGCCTATTGTTTTCTAAACCAGTCACTAAGGCCGCTGTATTATATACATCTTATTCGATGGTTTAACATAGTATAGCGTAGCATTCTTCCGAGCCCCGCAGGGGCGAGTAAAAATAAGTGCAATGAGCAAAATGTCCGCGAGTACTATACGTTAAACCATCGAAAAAGAGATTATTATTCCGCTACAAAAATGGTGTTATTTTGCTTCAATTTTATTTGGTAAGAGTTTATGAAAAGAAGTGCATCGTCTGTCCTTCAGGGCGCCTGCAAGCGATGTAAACAGCACAAAAAGGCAACCAAAGATCTTTATTTAAATTGGATAAACAAAATGACGAGTGACAAGCGATGACAAGCCAAATTCTCAGGCTTTGCATCGTGATGAAAACAACTTCTGTCATTGAAAACTCCCCTTCCGTCCGTATTTGCTCTGTTCTAGACCGGTCAAAAAGGAACACTATAGCGTATTACCGTCTCATATTTTGCGCGTTCTTATGACCAAATATGGCAAAATGGCCTAATAGTGGAATAATAAAGCTGTGTTCTGACCCGTTTTCCGGAGGTCCCTTCACATGTGTCTTCTTTGCATTTATTTCACTCATTTTTCTGCCTTCTGTGATTGTCCATATCAATTACTTTGTGTTACCACAAACAAACGATGAAACCTCTGTTACTGGTTAAAATGCTGATGATGCTGATGATGATGCTGATTATTATTATTATTATTTAAGGATTTGTACAAACAGTACTGGTGCAAAAACAATAGGACATAAGTCCCCTTCTAGGTTTAAGCACCAACCCAACCCTCTCCTATTTTTTAACTTAATACTATAAATAAACTAAATAGACTGCTTAACAAGTGCACGCAGTAAGGGTATTTGACCGGCGACATTTAGGATTATACTATCTCTACACGTATTACGGGACAAATAAAAGTTTACCCCCCTTCCTTTCGGTAGGACTTGGGGATTTCCCTTTCTAAGAAGATAAGTATTTTTGTCGAATGCGTATGCACGTTAACGCATTTACTATATTGATCAAGTTCTGAGAACATAATGTTGTGTAGGAATAAGGTAATCATGTATCACGCGATTGGTCAGCCGTAGCTTGATATGGGTTTACGTACACGTCACTCATTGTGCTTGATTCCCCTAGAAAGAGAGATTCTGGGGGCATCCACTTCGCTGGAAGACGTGCCTGTGAGAAAAGCAATTAATGAAAACTCATCAAACAATCAATCTCCTTTACCTTTACCATAGAAAATCTACAATATTAGGAATACGACAAATCAGTATGATACCTCCTTGACTTGGAACAAATTGGCCCTGAAAACTCACCTTAGAGCTTCGCACATATATGTCGGCGTTCACATCACGCGCAAGTCCAAAGTCTGAAATTTTGCATACTCTGTTTTCGCCCACAAGAATGTTACGAGCGGCCAAATCTCGATGAACAACCTGTAACCAAAAATGGAGCGTAACAAGAGCATATCCAAGAATGTACGTACCGACCAATCTATCTATTCAGACAATAGTGATTTTAGAAGCAGCCAACTTTTGTATTATTGTAGATGTTCATCATGATACTGTGACTAAGGTGACTATAGGTGATGACAGCGAACGCTGTGCTAGGGAGATATCACCGATCTAAAGACATTAGGAGATAAATAGCAATAACTCAATCTCACCCTCATGTCGGCCAAATAGCTCATCCCATCTGCAATCATCCAAGCAAATGACAGAAGATCCATTGCAGTGAGCCTTGATGTAGGTTTCTTCTCTCCTGAGTTATAAATGTCGCAGTGACCTCTGCTCTTTCGCAGATAACCCAGCAAATCCCCATAGGGCATGTACTCCAGTGCGATTAAAAGAGGATCTGCAATTGTAGCAAATTGATGTGGTCAAAAAAGGATGGAATAAAGATAAGATAATAAGAAGAAAAGATCATGGAAATATTTGTAAACAAACTCAGAAAATCGTCTACGTGTATCCATTTCCAAACTATCGGAAGCGGGAATTTTTTTGTCTACACACCCACACGTTTTATGGGCTTATGAAAGAATTACTAAAACTAACAGTACTTACCACTGCGACTACAACAGCCAATCAACTGTAATACATGAGGATGAGGCTTGAGACATTTCATTACTTGCAGCTCTGTCAACATGTCTTGTTTGTCTTTGATAGTTGCATTATCTTTTGTGAAAATCACAGCAAAAGTTAAATTTGTATTCTTCAACAGTGGACGCTTTGCTCCTTAACTTGTGTACCTACGGCTTTATGGTGTGACAGAGAAATTGAAGGAAGGTCTCACCTTTGAGAGATTTGACAGCTACGGTTGTGCCACGGACGATCGCTTTCTGCACCTTTCCAAAGTTGCCACCTCCAAGTACCTTTACAAACTTGATTTCATTTCGTTCCAACTCGAAGCAGGAATGGATGTCACTCATTTCCATATACTGGCCCCCATCTATGGCACCATTCGCATTTGTTTCCAGAATGACAAAGGTCCTTAGAGTCTCTTCTTCAACAAGAGCAACGCTTTCTTGAAATCAAATCCAAATTAAAATAAAATTACGATTACGTCCGCAGAAATATGACAAACAGGTCACTTTTCTTTGACGGTTTTGTTAGTAACCGTCCCTTTTTCAGCTTACCTTCTGGAGCGGAAGAATTTTCAACACGACGCACAGATTTGTTGGGAACTTTTCTGCAAGGTAAAGAAAGTTTGAACATATCTGTACGTAATATCACAACAACCAAATGTCATTAGGGATCAGTTAAGATCCTCGACGACGACGTCGGACACAACCACACAAAACAACGATATGATTGGTTAAAAGTGCATAAATAATCGTGCTTCATGTGCGGCACGGATTTAGCTCTTATTTTTGCGGTTCTCTGCATAGCGACGACGTGAAATCACCAAATTTTAGATTTTGACGACAACGTGTGCATGCAATAGAGAATCTTTCATTCTATATTTCACTCTGAAACCGCTCGTACCGATTTATTTTTAGGATACTTTGCCCACATTGTAGGACGTGAACGAGACGGAATCATCGCGGAAGACTTACGATAGTGTAAAGTTATATTTTTAGGTGACATTTTTGTCAACATCGCCATCGTAGATCTTAGGTCCCTATTGCTATTGCTAACTTGCCGGATTGAATTGCGATAGGAGTCGGAGGCTTTTAAGACTTATCGATTGTTTTAATATCCCTGCAAGTACAAAGAGGAATAGATTGCAGAATTTAAGACTATAATTCACTGTTTCTGAAAAAGCACTCGGTCGGTAGTCTTAAATAATAACGTAACTCCTAAAAGAGAAGACTTGTGCGCCTTGTTGGGAAGAGCAATCTCTTGCCAATAGTTGACTCTTGCTCTGGCCCCGAGCACTCCTGGCACGAGTGTGCGAGTGTCTCGCCCCTACTGCGCGCTCATACTGCCAAGGATATAATGCGTACTGCCTTTAAGTGCCTTTCTTTTCAAACTGGCTGGGTTAGTTTGTAAGAGTCTTTTGTCTTCTAGACATTTCGCGTTTGACTGGGACTAAGCACTTTAAACCTCCAATGTGTCATCTAGTCTGTTATTAGGGATATGATAAAAAAAAAAAGACTGACTAAAAACAATTTTACATGACGTTTTCATATTAATAGAGAATGTATGATTAGTAAGTGTTATTGACTGAGGCTGGTAGCCTAAAATTGTGGAGCCCTTGCTTACTTAGATATTGCAAAACAGTAACTTATCACTGATTCTTGTATAAATTAAACCCTTTTTTACCTTTGCCGATAAAGGAATAAACCAGTCAAGGTAGCCACAGTGAAAAAAACCGTACCAAGAACTACAGATACAATGATGTAAGTAGTATAGTTGCCCTGTTTCTTTCCTCTGGAATCACCTGAAACGTGGAAAAAAAAAGATGGGAAAAGTTGTTTAACACGTTCAACTTTGAAATAGTAAAAACCCCAATACACGAGCAACCCACGAGCACAAACAAGAGGCAACAAAAATGACTCACTGTTCATTATCGTCATTAAGATTACTTCACTTGAACTTTGTCCGACATGGTTTTCTGCCATCACCTACCAGATTACAAATTTCAATAAATAAGACGCAAATCCATGACTATTTTTGTTTCTCGGCCATTTCAACTTCAGTGGAAATAAAATACACAGGGCCGGCGGAAATGAACATAGTGAACAAACGTCGCATGATACATACATATAATGCGAAGTTTGCTCACTATGTTCATTTCCGCCTCGTGCGTTTTATATTTACTGAAGACGAAAGTCCAATCGATAAGTGCGTCAATCAATCAATCGATCGATCGATCGATCAATCAGTCAACCAATCAATATTTTGAGTAATTTGATACACCGCACAGAAACGTGGAGCCTATCCCTACTGCTAGTTCTGAAATGCCATCATGAAAAGCAGGTAGTTTGTCTGACTGCTGCTCTACACTACTGTTCAAAATACTCAGGTATCCTTACACGTCACGCCTATCCCCTCCCTGAAAAAAATAAATATTATAGACCACAAGTTATCTTAAAAGCGACCTCAAGAATGAAATATGCAAGAGGGTTATTCCTTATAACTTGTAGTGTTTTGAATTTGTATTTGAGATGACAGCAGCGGGATTGAAAATAATTAATTCTTGAATGATGTAGGGGGTCTAGCAATTAAATGGGGAACTTAAGACTTGTGTTCTCTTTTATCGGCCTTCCTGTGTATGTTTATCTGTCGTGAACACTTGCTTTGAGAAGCAAAATTGCAGTGTTCAAAGAGGAGAAGTTTATTTGACGTCACAATTAAATTTCCACGATGTTGCGGCCATGGCAATCACTGATCGCTGTGGCCGCAGTAGCTCATGTACTGTCCAATCTTCTCGCAATCCATGCGCTTTCAAAGAGCATGTGCTGAGAATGATTAGAAATGATAAATTGATAAACCTGTCCAAGTCAAACTTTGAAGTACTTGTGCTTGTACGGACGTTACATTCTATGCGTGGCACAGTACAGTAATCTACCTCTGTCGTACTTCTTATAATCGTCGGTTAGTTACGAATAATGTATAGTATGACAAAGATGTTCGCAAAAGCCAATCTCTCACCACAAAACTGTATGTTTTTCCAGGTTCGAGCCCATATAAAATCACATCCGTTTTTGTTGTCCTGAGGGTTTGTGAATCATTCGCATCATCTGCTCTTGTGTAGGTCAGGTAATAAGCCAGTGTATCGCCATTTTTGCTCACTAATCTCCACGAAACGCGAATGGTAGTGCCACTTAACGATTCAAGGAACACTTCTACTTTACCAGGAACTTGAACAGCAAAAAAAAAAAATATATATCAAACCACAATTTTACTATCAGCAAGTTCCGAGCCCAATAGTTAAATCCGCGGTTTCCCGTTAGTGAAACACGTTACTTTGATAGGAGAAACAAATGAAGAACAAGTAAAGACGCATGCACTGGTCTGGACTTTTCTCAGCGATAAATGCTCCCGAAAGCCTCCTCAACTCCCTTACATTTAACGAGTATTATAACTTATGATAAGCGCGATTCTTTGGGAGTTTTTCAACTCACTAAACTATTTGATACAGAAATTAAAATTTCAAAGAGAAAAAAAAAAACTCACGTGATCCATTTGTTTTAACAGAAATTGATGCAAAGTTTCCGTCAGATCCATGCATCTTTTGAGCCACTTCACTCACTCTGTTCCTGGCGTAGATTCTCATCTCGTAAGTGACATATGACAATAGATGCGTGATCATCACGTGTGTCTCGTGCACTCCTTCTTTTCTGGGTATGTAATTGACGTTGTTATCGCAAGTTTTCTGGACGCACTTGTTGGCGTCATCAACGTTGCATGTCTTACGACATTTCACGTCATAAAACACGTGCTTCTCATCACCTGTTTTTTCAGGTGGTTCCCATGCCAACTCTATGGCACTTTGGTTTACGAATGTGACCAGTAAATTTCGTGGTGCTGATGGAATTTCTAGGAAAAATGTTTAAAAGCGCAGTTTATGTCTTTCATGAGAATTGATGTCAGACCTAATTTTGCATTTAAGCTGCAATATCATAATCATCAGAAATGAAAACTGGATGGCTTAACCTGAAATTGCAGATGGGTAACAACTTACGAAAGGAGGTTCTTTACATTTAACGTACCAACTCATTTTTTAAAGAAAAGCATGCAGATAGCAAAGGTTATTGTACATGGAGTGTTGCACGGTGTGTCGTTGCAGACTTGGGTAAAGATAGTGGAATAGAGGGAAAAATTAGACATTTAATATACGATTATAACTGCCTGTGATCTCATCCAAGAAACGGGACATTTGGAAGAGCATCCTCCCTATACAAAAGTATGTAGGCTGCACTTGCCAGTGTTTAACTACAGAATTCTCTTCCACTTTCTAGCATAAAAATAACATCTATTGTATCCTGTCTCTTTCTTTAATGAACCCGAATGCCAACTAAGGTGGCAGGGTATTCGGCATGTTACTGTCATGCTAGTGTGACTGGAATCAATAAACAAAAATATTGATATGTACCTGTGCAGTTCCATCCCTTTCCTTCATTGAAATTTTTGGGAGGACACGCTGACATTTTATTTAAAAAAGAAAGAACAACAACTGTCAGTAATCACGAGCTGATTTTGAGAGGGAACTTTTTTGACCATACCTATTGCTCTTAGATTTTGTTGGTGCAGCGGTCTCATATAAGGTATTATTAAACGGGGGAATGGCCGATTTTTATAAATCCATGAGCGAAGTAAATCTCCCTTACAAAGAGTCAGCGTCATAAAAGTATAAAGAAAGTTGCACGGATATCCTTTGCTTGGTCATCATACTAACTATTTAACTCATAAAACATGCAGGGCAGGAAAACATGAACGAGTTGCATTAAATTCCACAGTAAAAAATGAAAGGGAAATAAAACACCTTGACATATTCCTCCAACATTTTCCATGCCTTCCTTGCAGACACATCTGTCTTTAAGTTGACTGGTATTCCACTCTCCGTTACTGTCACAGAGAACAATTAAATTGCCTGGCACAGTTTGCACAGAGTTTGTGGTACAATTTCCTTCTACGATAACTGGCTCTTTTTGAGGAAATGTTTGTGGGAGAGATACCCGTCTGTCTCCAAGTAATTTAAGTGGACAAACTTTATAAGACATCTTAACCGAAAACAGTGATCTGCAGCCTCCTTGATCACGAAATCCCAGAACAATAAATTTGCTTTTCACTTGAAGTGGCATTGTTAAAGATTCTCTGTGGTTAGACAGACGGCTGATATTTGCAAATCTTCTATATAAACTATAATTGCTGATAGGGTCTGGTGTTTGACCCGGTATGCTTGAGTTTGATTCCCAGACATACGCGTAAAACGATTCGTCACAATATATGTATTTTGACAGACACTCGCGTGACAAATATTCAATGGAAACATCGAATCTTTCAATAGTTCCCGCTCTAATGATGCTGCTTAGTAACCAGTTGTCTAGTCTTGCTGTGTTAACGAAGTTGCATACGGTGTATCTGTTTCTTGTGTTCTGACCGCTTGGGTGATGCCACTGTACAGGAGAAAAAAAACAAGAACAGAAAAGAAGTGTAAGAGTTCGGTTTTTCCGCGTACCTTATTCCACAAAATATTCTACCCTAAATGATTAACAGTAAAAATTGCGTTCCTGATTGTTTTCCGATTGGGAAGAAGGTAATGCAATTCCTTGCTTATCAGTTATCATGATGATTATCATTAAGATTTTTGGGGGTAAAGGAACGCAGCTTTACATCGCGCTGTCACTTTCAGGCACAGCAACACCACCATTAATCATGATTCTGTCATTGTGGTGCGAACGAAACCAGTTGAGTTCGGCTCTGGGCCCCGTTTCTCGAAAGTCCCGAAAACCTTTCGGGCTCGAAAAGCAATCTGTGAAATTGCCAACCACTTGTTTTGGAAACCCGATCTTATAACATGTTTTCAAGGTAACAAAAAGAAAAATAACTGTGAGCTTTGACGAATTAAATTCTCTCCATTCCTGTGATACATAGGGAATTGTGACACCCGAAAATGGCCCGTAAAGTTTCGGGACTTGCGAGAAACGGCTCCCAGGTAATTAGAAATTTGTTGTGATATCAGTGAAGGTGCGCTATGTAACATTTCTTTGTTCAGTGTCAATGCGCCTTACAAGCCCTCACTATTTCAAGTTATAAAAATTCTACTTTAAAAGAATAATAAATCGGCACACTATGGTGTTTTGAAAGTTTCGAAGTCTTTCGATAAAAGTGAAGCACTTAACAAGTAACGAAGAGACTCATGAACCAGAGCAAAAAACTTACTGGGTGAGAGCCAGGTATCATTACGTTGGGGTTGTTCCATGTCCAATAGCACGTATCACACGCTGGTTTTTCTAGGATAACGACTTGTTCTGGTAATGCCCATTTTGCAAGCGTGACGATAGCAAGCACAGAATTCCAAAAAATCCACATAAGGGATACGTGACCTACCAAACAACCAAGATTATTACTAACTGCACAAATGAAAACAAAAGCAGCTAAATATTATTTCCTTCTTTAAAGTCCCTATGACACTTAGCTTTTTGCTTTTTTAAACTTTTCCTTTAAATAACTATAGTGTCTGGAGTATAGTACTTCAAAAAAACTCCCGCATAATGTATCCAAGCGTTTTAGCGGGCGTTTGATTAATACCAAAAAAATTTGGCTGAGCCAATTGGGCCCTGGTAACTAATGACGTCAAAGAAGTAACTTGATCCCATCTGTACAAAAGTGTAAGAATAGAAGTCTTGTTGAAAATCTAGAGCTTTTTGTTAAGTCGACTTTACAGAAAGGTCGGACAATAGTTACCCTTCGGATACCGAGAATGTTCTGACGATTCAGATAGAATTGACGTCTTTAGTTATCAGGACCCAACTGGAAAGCCAAACATTAAACGCGTGGATATGTTGCAGATAAAATCCGTTCTCAGGTTAAATCCGTTTTAACCTATTGTAGGTTAAAATTCGTAATCCGCATTTTACCTAAGTTGAATTGTGCCCTTAACCTACTTAGCTTAAACCCCTTCTAAACGGATACTTATACCTTCTCTCATCAAGCTCTGTCTTACGCATCTCAACACATCTTCTTAATCTTTGGTATCATTATCGGTTTCTGAACTCCTACACTTACCGGCACTCGAACTCGCAACCTCCAAATCTGTTGTACTGTGTCTTCACCACTACACTACACCGACGAACATGCTCAACCCGACACAGTTCTTTTGATTATTTACTTTTCTATGATTGGTCAATTAATATCTATGTATAATAACTAAAACTAATCCTAACCTGACCCTAAATTTTCTCTAGGCTTAATTTAGGCTCCAAAAAGTTTCTTCAATCCATCGGAGTGCGTATGCAACCTATAGGTAAAATGAGGATCACCAGTTTAGCCTAGGAAAACGGATTCTACCTGAAAAGAGATACACCACAAGGGAAAAATTTTCTTAGTACTACACTCCAGACACTAAATATGTTAAAACGAAAAGTTAAAAAACGGTAAAAAATAAGCGTCATAGGGACTTTAAGAAGTAAGGATATTTCCATTTCATAATAATTTTTAGTCACGGTATTGGATAATATTTAGATTTTCTTTAATATAGTGTGAATCAATCCTAAGAATGTCTGATTTGTATTTTCAGCAGAGGAGAGAGACGAGGGAAGGAAAATTAAAGGAATCAAATAAAGCTGTGATCCTCGCTAGCTAATTTATTTTAGCAATTACGTAGAGAAGCTTGAAGAATTCAGGACTTCAACAGGAATTGAACCCGTGATCTCTTGATACCGGTGAGACGCTCTAACCAACTTAGCTATGAAGCACCTATTCCATTTAGTAAAGCATAAATATGGTTCCTTTTGCCATTGATCAGATAATCAGACGTCAACTGATCTTGCTTTTCTTAGGATGACTGAGGGAGGAAAGGTAACTTTTTACTTACCTGAAACTAAGATCAATCCTGAATAGAGATCTTTATGGATACAACAATATTCTACGCAAGGCGTATTGCTTGAGGAGATGGTTTTTTAAAGTGGACTTCTCCTTTCACTGAAGTGTATATTTACACCGTAAGGACAGCAGTGGTTGACCTAAACGCACCGAAGTGTTATAGGATAATCTCGCCCGTGAAAGAAGCGATGTGCTGAAACGCCGGATTTTGCCATTTGCGATGAAATCACTCTTGATGGTTGTCGCATTTCTCTCCAAAAGGTCCAGGATTTTTTAAGACTAAATTTCAGAATGACTATTCTGCAATTTAGACACAGAGAAAAAATCAATCAGCTATATCCCACGTTTCTTTCACAAGTCAGTTGCAGGAGATCTCTTTGGGATTTAAAAATGGCGCGCTCACGGGCCATCATTGTTAATATTCTCACAAATGTCGATCCCGCTCATATTCCATCTGTCACTTGCTATTTCTCAAGGCAACAATCTAATATATTTATCATTCAGTACCGAGTCCCATTATGTTCTTTCCACACTACATCCTTTTTATTAATAACACTAATTGCAAGACCCCTTTACCGCTTTAAAGGTGACCAAGGTGAACGTACAAGACAATGAATTATCACTCGTTTATCATCTCAAATGGAAATATGATGACTGATACATCCTCAGTGCATATTAATGAAAGCAGTGCGTGTTGTTTTAAGCACTAAGGCGCTGTTACGGCTGTGCAATTTTTCGTGCATCTTGTCTTGGAACGCTACGGCGAGACAAGTTGCACGTAACTCACCTTGCAACGGCCAAGAACCTTGCGAGACAAGGTGCAAAAACCGTTGCGGAAAGAATAACTTAATTGAGTTTTGTTGATGTTGCTGTTTTTGTCATTTTCATTTTATCAATTTTGGAAAATGCATATACACAAGAATTTCAAGTGTATACTATGAGAATACAGTATATACATATAATATATCATCGCTCCTAATTCGAAAGATTAAATGATTTGAAGCAACACAAACTCGCAACATTCAATCTAAGGAATCCATATTGGAGTTCTCATGAGTAAATCTGGGTTCGGCGGAAAAACCATGAAGGAAATAAACCGCGCACCGGTGGCTCAGTTGGTTGAGCACCGGGCTGCCATGCGGGAATTTCGAAGTCGTGAGCAACACTCAGGGTCTTTAAATAACTGAGGAGAAAGTGCTGCCTTTGTAATTACATCCGCAAATGGTTAGACTTTCAAGTTTTCTCGGATAAGGACGATAAGCCGGAGGTCCCGTCTCACAAATAACTTCCATGTTCATTAGTTCCCTGTGGGACGTTAAAGAACCCACACACTATTCGAGAAGAGTAGGGGAGGAAGTTCCCGGTGTTGTGGCTGTCCTCTGTGTGTAGATGGGGGTTGGTGGGAATAGCAGGTCCGCATCAGCTGAATAGCTGCCAAACCTTCAACCTGCTTAAATAAATAAATAAATAAATTAATTAATTAATAAATTAATAAATAACAAACAAACAAACAAAAATAGTCTGAGAAATCGATCACTCATTGTTAGAGTACCAGTTGTTCACTTAGTGTATACAATCATGGTTAATAGAGGGGAATAGTTGTGAAACCCGACAAATTTCTTTGTTGTAGGTTTTTGTTCTCCTTTTTGGCCTTGACCGTGCACAAAATACAATAGTTGTTTACTGCGCACTGAGTAACTAACCAATAGAAACGTGTTGGTTACGTAATTAATGCATAGTGTATGAGCGCAAAACAAAAGATTGTGCACGGTCCTGGACTTTTCAACCTAAATCTTGGCATCTTTGTTTGCTCCTTTGATGTTTGCCGAGCTTCCAAACCATTCCCCTCTATAGCTCTCTATTAACTATGATACAATCAGTTACAGTGATCATGACACCTCTGAGATGACAGCAGTAATCAAACTAGCTTTGCAAACAATAACCAACAGCTTTAATCAACAACTAAAACTGAAATTACATGCACTGTAATCTCTTTCAAAACATTTTCGGTTTTGACTGATAATCTTTACACCCTCTCTGTTCAGTTTAGAACAAGCCAAAAGCGTAGTAATTCGCTTACTCGTCTGCAATTTTACAGTCAAACAAAGCGTCTCGAGACTCGACATCCATTTCACATAAAAAGCCTACAAATCGAAACAGTCTCCACAAAAAGGATGAATTCAGTTCTATAATAAGCAACCACAGCCGGCCACAAAACCGCGTGAAAAACTAGACAAACAATTGTTTTAACTCAATCGCTGTTGGAGATTTTGCCGAAAATCGCGGGTTCGAGCTTATCACTGAACTAACGACATACGTTCTGAAACGAGGTTACAAACGCGACTTTGTTACTAAACAAATACAACGCGCCGCAGAAATTCCCCTCATACATACCCTACAACCTAAACAGATAAACAAACCCGAGCGCATACCTTTCATAACGACCTATAATCCATCACTTTCTTCCAAAAACATTACAAACTTCTTCTTTCCTCGGATCGCTGCAAAAATGCTTTCCTACATCTACCTGTTGTGGCTTTCAGGCGCTCCCCTAACCTTCGAGACCTGCTGGTAACAGCTAAACTGTCCCCTAATGTCATTCATTCCAATTCCGCACTTCCTTCTGGTTCTTTTCACTGTGGCAAAAACTGCGTTACCTGTCCTTACATTTTCCATGGACTAACCAACTTCAAATTGTTCTCTACCGGCAAAACACGCTCCATTAATTCCCACATAACTTGAGAAACTAAAAACCTTATCTACATGATTTAATGTAACAAATGCCATTTACAGTACATAGGAGAAACTAAACGAAGTTAAAAGACCGTTTTAATGAACACCGCCGCACTTTAGATAACGCTACATGAAACACCAAATCCAAACTGTCTACAGTCGCAGAACATTTCCTCTCCTCTCCTCACAACATCTCTAAGGACATGCAATTAATTCCTATCAAAAAAAGAATTTTCAAACAGAGACTCGATCCGTAAGGCCAGGGAAGCTTTTTAATTTCAAAAGGCAGGACAATTGATCCCAACGGTCTTAATATCCGCGAAGAAACGTATTAGATTTCAGTTTATTATTTAGAGTCACTTCCGTTATTTTTCCGTTACTCTTAGTGTTTGAATTCATTTTGTTTAACTCCCATGTTTTACCACATTTTTTCCAGTATTACGTAAACATCCACTTACTACATATATATATATGTACATAGAAGCAAGCCAATGTAAACTCTCATTGTACCTGAAGAAGGCTGGTTTAGCCAGCCGAAATACATCACACCACTAAAATCAAATCTACGTTGTATCGGCTCTTGCTCAAAATATTTAGTTTCTCAGCTTGTAATTAAGCCGATCAGATCAAGCCACTGATCCAACGTACACCGACAGGAAGATTGTCTACAGTTACTTGCTTCCAAATTCCAAACCTGAGCCCGCGATATGGTTACATGATACTGGTCACATTGTCATACATGGAGGAGTGGACGTAGGTACGGACGGACAGTCGATGACGTCATAGCTAAAACCAAAATTTCTCACATCAATGGGTTAACCGTATTTTCTTAACTATGGTGCTACGCGCGTACGCCTTCGGCGCGCGGAACTCTGCTATTAGTCCTTTTTACGAGTTACAGGTAGAAACGGTTCGATCGGTGACATGACAAACCGCATTGCTCTCTCCGTTAGGCGGCGAGAAGAAACCCTCTTGTTCTCTCTGTTCTTCAATGGTACTAAGAATTGATTAATTTCTCATAATATCTCCACCTCTTAAGTAAGTAGTCGAACACTTCCCTGTCTCACGACATTGTAAACATTGTGGCACATCATTTGTGTAAACCAAAACATCACCTCATTACACGACATGTAATGTCCAACAACTTGTTGGCAAGTAAAACACATTTAAGCAAAAATCGCCTCCGCATACGTGAAAATGCATCCTTGGCTTTCACAAAATTGTTGTAACAGCCGATCCTTGACCGGTATTGTTCGATCGTTGTTCCCATGCTGGCGGCTAGTACCTACTACTAGCAAGACTCTTATTCAATGCAAGTATTTTTTTGAGCAAAATAACTCTTTCAGTTTGAGGTGTAACCCACACCGATAGTTCATACCACTGGCTTGTGAGGGCTTGTGAAATACTCGTGAGATATGTGGTGCAACCCGCACCGGATTTCAAACCAATGAATGTGGGATTGCGAAAGCTCTTAGCTTCAGTGCAGTTCGCACTAAACACAAGCCGAGTCTAGATATGTTGGCTTGCGTGAGTAAACAACTCCCGTATCGATATCGCCGAGGAAACTTCACTCAGTGACGTCACCTGGATGAAATAACAAAGAACAAACAAGGCAGGAAAGTAGTTAATTCTCGAAATGAATGAAAGAAAGAAAACCAATCAGAAACAGCACGACAGAGTAATTTTGAAACAGAAATAACTTACCTTGAACAATTACAACTAATTTTTGACGGAAAGCTCATCAAAGTTTTCCCAAAACAGGGA
Organism: Montipora capricornis; assembly: GCF_036669925.1. Lineage (NCBI taxonomy): Eukaryota > Metazoa > Cnidaria > Anthozoa > Scleractinia > Acroporidae > Montipora > Montipora capricornis. The sequence goes on along the minus strand of NC_090888.1, from coordinate 572,011 downwards.
AAAGGACCGCAGATTTAAATACACAACGGGGACAACACTCTAGAATCGATTCTAGAAGCAATGGCCGACACTTGAAATTACTTGTACCCAGTCTACATGCCAGACCAGTAAAACTCTCGGAGAACTGTCACGTGTCATCTCGTCCTCAAAGTGGCAAACTGACTGAAAAACTGCCTTTGACTTAGGGGTCTGTATGCATGAGCATATTTTCCCCAATGATCGACCACGCTAGGCGTCTTCAGTCACCTCCAGCCAGCGGTGCAAGACGTCAAAGAATGTTTGTCATACATGAAGCCGCTACCTGCGAAGTTTCCGCACCTGCACTATTAATAGAGACATTGTTTTTGTCTGAGTCAAATTAACCCATTCACACCTAAAAAATGTTGTGAGTGATTTGAATTTGTTGCGAGTGATTTGAATTTGTTGTGAGCATTTGGTTTTGATGTGACAGTTGTGGGCCACCGCAAATATTCCATTAAATTTGTGTTACTTTATATCACCGTGCGGAAGACGGACTGTTCAGTCTCGTGACTGCCGCCGGGTCACCCGATTTTAAAAAGGTTGTTTACATTACCCGAAATACCTTTGGAATTTCAATAAGAAATCGCAATCATTTTGGTAGTCAAAACATCCTAGTTATGATCCATATTCATCGATGTTGAGTTCGTCGCGCGTATCTTTTGCCATGATTGTTACTCCACTTTTACTTTACTGACTGACAACGACTTCTCATGATCCGTCGTCAATATTTACAGGAAATGTTATCATTTGAAAGACACATGCACGTTACAGCTATCGAAATAAAATCTTACTTGAGAGTAAAATTATGCTTCAATAATTAAATAATTGCAAAATAATAATAATAATAATAATAATAATAATAATAATAATAATTATAATAATAATTATAATAATAAGAAGAATAATAAGAATAATTTTAACATGGATTGAAAATGCAAGCGCACCGGTTTACTTGTGCCTAGTGAAAAATTTCATATCATAAATTCCGTTTTGGTATGTTTCTAAACTTCACTGAAGTATAAAAAGTTACGTTTTTCTTTCTAAAAAAAAAAGGCTACAAGTTCTTAGCGAAGAGTCATAGCAGGCAATTGAACGTGTTGTGTGACACACATATTGGGTAACAACTTCCTCTATGGTAGGTAGTGTCATTTATACTCCTAAACCACGGTGGACTGAATGTTTCATTTTCCTGTCCTTGCGTTTAGTCAATTTTCTCAACGTTCACGGACTTCTCGTCAACTCTCGATTGGTATGTACATGTGTGAACGCTAATCAAGTACCTCATAATTTAATGATCTTTATTTTGATGTTGATTTTTGTGAAACTGTTATTTGATTTCACTTCATAATTTCGCAGAGAAATTACTCCTGACCAATTGCTCTCATAACGGATCTTTGTTGCTAAATTGCGTACGAATAGGTTGCCGTAAATTCGTGGATGACAATCGAAATGAAAGCCATGACGAGATGAAGTAGAACCGATGCAAAATTGACCAATGACCCAGGAAACTACACTTTAAAAATAGGAATTAGGTTTCGGGACTTCAATGCTTATTTTTGACTGCGTTCATTGTGTGTGTGACCCTCAATGATTAACAATAAACATAAACGTAGAATTCGCTGACTTCTTCTTCTTCGTGTTGAGATTTGTATGGCTGGGTTAGACATTTATTCGGATCGGATAGCATAGTACCTTATGAAAGACGGAACATGTGTTAGTATACTCGCTTGAGACTCTGTGTTGAACAGATTGTTTGTTGTATCTCTCTCGTATTCTTTGCTCCTTAATGTTACTGCTCATTGATTAAGTATCCTTGCTTGTGTTGGTGATAAGGCTGGCTTATAGATTTCACGTGATGGCATTTTGATGAGGCAGATGTCTGAAGGGAAGAAAGCAACGGGAAATCAAGGCATACAGTTGTAACGCCAAGCCTACCAGCTTTTACTCTTTCTTCTTTACATCTAAATATTTATCTTCGTTATATCTAGATTAAACTCTTAAATTGAAGTGAAAAAGTTTCTTGACGAAACTTAAGAAAATTTCCCGTTGTCCCTGTTGAAACTGGGGTTTATAAAAGTAGATAAAGCCGATATATGTTTGCGTGATTTTGCTTTTGCTAACGACATTGATATGATCACGCAGAAATAGAGGGAGTCTGATGTCATAGTCGGCGACACCTCTCGTTTGTAATGAATGATATTGTTGTGGGGTACAATTCTGTATTTGCTCGATTATATACCGGATGAATTATAGGCTACTTCGATCACACTTAAATACGATCATGTTAATGTTTGCTAATGATTCTTTCCTTGTCTTTAAAACTCCAAGCAATTCTATTTATATCAGTTGATTGTTAGTTCTCCCCTTCCCACCACTTCCCATTGGAGAGCACTAGTTTAGGCGTCTCCAGGACAACTAAGTGCGACCATCCAAGTGGAACAGTACCCTTGCACTTTAGAACACTTTAAAATAATACAATTGCCTAATGTCAACCAAACAAATGTCGCTTCGACACACCATGAATACAGTGTAGATATGTTGCCTGTTTGCCTTTCTTTAATTTTCTCGTTATTGACTGCTGGGAGAATTGACAAGGCGCCTTATAACAAGGACACAGATCCCAAGGAAATCGTTTGACGTCGTTGAAAAATTGGACCACCTCGAAGTCTTTGCAAATGATATTTGGTCTAGAGGAGAAATATAAGTTTGGAAAAAAATGTGTATAATTTCTTACATGCAAGTGTAAGAATATCCATTGATTACAATGCTATGGATAATTTCCGTCCTTTTTGGTTGACAGTGCAGATAATTGACAAAATAAATAACTCGTTTTATAAATAACTTGATAAAATAAATTATCGATTGTTTATTAATTAATTAATAAGATAAAAAACGCAGTGCTTTCTCTGGCCTTTACTTTGACCGATTTCAGGTTCAAAATTCAACATTATCTATTCACTTAAATTAAAAAGAAAAATACTTTTTTTAACATTGAAATTTCTTAAATTCGCGTTTTCACCTGCTGAGAAGTCCCGCATGATCATGAAAGTTGGAAAAGACCGTGCCAACTTTGTTTGGCCTTTTAATATCTAACCCTCCCAACCGTTTTCATGCCCATCAGAGTTCAAATAGCATATACGTTTTTTCTTGTCTTTGTCGCGAACTATTACTCGTTACGTTTCTCGAAGGCGGTATACCGTGAACAGCATTTGAAAAGTCATGTAGCAGCTCTCGTAACGTATAATGTAATTGGCTCAATACCCAAGCCAAAAAAAATGAGTTGGATTTAAAAACAGTAGAAGCTGCTTACAATACCAAACAATAGCAGGTTACAAGAGCTGCTACTTCAGTTTACACGTTTGAATTTGATCATGTTGTAGGTCACGCAATGCTTATGGGTCGTTTTTGGACCGCTTTAATCTCCATCGTCATCTTTGCACCTTGCGCATCATCAGAGCAAGAGTATATTTTGGCAGCACCACCGTGGGTTCAGCAAGAATGGGATAACTCGATTCACGCTGAAGTATTACAAATTCGTAATGTGAGTTTCATCAGTTTTTGCTTTGTAGAATTTATGCATAACGCCTATCGAACAGCCGCCTGCAATTTACTGGTTTGACAATATCACTATATTGCAGTAGGTAAAGTTGATATAAACATACGTAAAATTTAAAGAAACGTAAAATGCGGAAAGTGAATAACCGCGAAAAAACCCCATGGGACAAAATCAGAAGAGTATAACAAAGTCAAAACATGGTTATGCATCCCCTCTCAAGCACCTGTCAGGGACTCGTCATTTGGGGGTCTCTCATTGCTTGTGTTCATTTTGATTTCATGAAATGCATTTAATCTCCTTGCTTTAAGTTTGGCTCTAATGAGTTTCTGATTCATTTGCTGATAAGAAGGCACGATTTTATTTTCTCAATAAAACTATAAATCGCCTGCCCTTACGCCTTTCTCAAAATGTTACGGTGAACGGCCAGACAAAAATAATTGCTCTCAAAAGACTGCAACTAGTCCATCTGCATTAATGCCATGAATTTCCCATACAACAACCACTTTCTTATGGTCCAATAATATATTATAAAATAATTAGGATAGTACCCGCACTCTCATTGGTCAATAGCTGTGTACGTTTAGATGAGAGTACACACGGCTGTGACATCACGCGAATTTTGATTGGATATGTGTTGTCAGACGCGCGTTTTGATTGGCTGGTAGGAAATATGAGCGTGTATCAAGAAAATCTGTTTGAATCAAAAAGTAAAAAAAAAACCAGCATTTTCTTTCATTTGTCGAATCATTTTTGAGAAATAATTTATAAAAGCAATAATGGACTTTTTCCGTGTTTAGGGTTATAACTGTCTCGAATTCTCCCAACTCCCCTCGTGTTTAGATGAGACTATGTAAACAAGGGAAAAGTCCCCTACTGCTTAATTAAATCGATCGCGAATTATTTTCCTTTTTTAAATTACAGTTTTAGGGTTGTCTGCCTATAACATTGGAGTACTTAGTTTTCAGAGCTCCACCGTACGAAACCGTTAGAGGATGCTAAGCTCAGCTAGATAATTTTCGCTCCGGAGACGAGGAAGTGGCAAGTGTCCGACAACAAATGTCCTATTTAGGGGGACGGTGGGTAGGGTAAAGGAAACTTTATGTTGGTAGAAATCCATATTGACTGAAATCGCAATTAGCACCAGAAAAGGTACTCCGTTACTTCAACCCTTTCCTTTCTATATATATTTCCTTTTTGCATATCACTGGTCCCGTTTTCCATTTGTCAATATCTCAATGATGATTTATATACAAAGGAATATTTGTCAATTATGCGGATCGAGAAAGGTCAGATGTCCGATGAACCTGTAAATCAAGGGCTCATTTTCACTATTTGTTCCAATGACCTTGCAAACTGAAGAACAAATTTTAATTTTTGTATTTAAAGGCATTGAAATTCATGATTCGTTGTTGTTTTTCTTTATATATACAGTGGGATCACCCAAGCGTCGCAACTGGTGGAAATCGGATGGACAGATACTCGGTGTGCAATTTTTATAACAGTAAGGAGCCAAACAACTGGTTACGAAGCGGTCTCATTCCAGTAAGAGAAAGTGGAAGACTGGATGTCACCATAGAGTATCAGTCACAACAGTGTCCGACGTTGAACTTTTGTAGAAATTCATTTTACGCTTATGTTTGGGAATCAAATGCAAGCCTAGACGCTAGTCACATACCAAACCCTATCAGCAACTACAGTTTATATCGAAAATTTGCTAATATCAGCCGTCTGTCTGACAACAGAGACACTTTAACAATACCTCTTCAGGTTACAAGCAAATATATTGTCCTTGGATTTCGTGATCGAGGTGGATGTAGAACATTGTACTCGGTCAAGGTCTCATATAAGGTTTGCACTGAAAAAGCCGCGCTTGCAGACAGTTTGGTATATCTTCCCAGAACATTTGCCCAACTAGCGCCAATAACCGTGGAAGGGCGTTGCGCTGCAAACTCTGTGCAATCTCTACCAGGTCATTTGATTGTCCTGTGTGACAGCAATGGTGAGTGGAATACCAGTAAACTAGAAGGCAGATGTATCTGCAAGAAAGGCAAGGAAAACATTGGCGGAGAATGTGCAGGTTTGCTTCATTTTATGCATTTGATTTTAAAAAGACAAATTCTCCTTAGTATTTTAAATACTGAGAAAACTGAGCGAAAAAGTAAACAACAACGACGACGTTTTAGGGTTAGGGTTAGGGTTGTCTTCATCGTTCAAACTGACCAATTACTGAAATTGAATGCATGCGACCACTTCTATGTCTGACATGTTATGGTTTTCGTCTTTTTCATCTGCTAGATTGTCGCCCTGGAACATTTAATGAAGGGAGGGGCTTAAACTGCACCGGTAAGCTGTTTATATTGTTTACAAACATCCTGTCTTGGTAATGTTACCAACAACAGTCCTTCAGAGGACTACTCCGTTTATCCCGGAAGATGATCTTACTTCAACAAGTTTTGACCTTAGTTATGACGAGTTGAGTTCTCCTCAGCTTTGTACCAGGAGTTTGAGGACAAGTTCACAGCCATCAAAACCGCGCACCGAAGCCGAGGGTTGCTGAAGAAAAAGATCATGCAACAAATATCGAACACTAGGGAAAGCGTTCAGGATTGGGTAATTTCGTTCACATAGGGTAAAACCTTGTCAACGTTTAAACAATGATAAAATTTAATTTTGAAGAACAACAAAAAGCAAAAAGTTAAGTGAAAAAAAATTGTTTAATGTACCATATTACCAGCAAACAAAAGAAAAAGAAAGAACAGCTAATAGTTTGAATCCAGGAATATCTACACGACCCTAATCCTTACTTACTTGAGCTGTTATTACTTTCTTTTTGTGCTGAGATGTTTGCCCCTTAAAGAAATAGCCTCCCCAACACGGTATTGCACCCGATAAAGCCTAAATTGTTCATCAAACAATTTTCTCCGCGTTAGAACCAGTACGATTAAGTTGTGTTTATTTATTCTCTTTTTTTTTTCACATCTATAAGCGATACCATCAGAGCCAAGAAATACGTCCGTATCTTTCGTAAATGAAACCTCAGCTGTCGTAACATGGCTACCTCCAGCCACCACTGGCTATCCGCCATCCACCGTGTTTTATGACGTGGATTGTCGAAAGACCTGTGAAGATGCCGCTGGCAGCGGCTGCGGCGACCAAACTTGCAACAGCGGCATCGGAGCCCAATTGTCAATGCAGGGGCTAAACACGACCAATTTCACCGCAACTAATCTGGCTTCCTTTGTAAACTACACGTGTAACATTAAAGCAGGAAACAGAGTCAGCAAAATAGCTGAAACAACAAGTGATACTATTAATACCAAGAAACAATTGGCAGTGGTAACTCTAAGGACTGAAGGATCAGGTAAGTTAGTTTAGCAAATACAAGATTGAGGAAACATGTCTAGCCATACTCTTTCTTCATTCCCTTTCTTTGTACAGTGCTTTAATTTTTGGTGTGAGCAAAATTCAGAATTTTCAAAAGGTTTTTAATTTCGTAATAATGGCTCAGTACTAACTACGGTACTAACTGATCATGATAACGTTTTCTTTATTCCTAATAGTTCCTGGCACACCAGAAGATGTTACTGTTTATCTCGCTGAAGATGATTCTATAAACTTGTCATGGACTTTAAAATGTAAAAATGGCATAATTCAAAAGTATGTGGTGCAGTACTTCAGCGTAGATGATTCCTCTGACATTAAGACGTTGACTACAAAAGAAAATGAAGCACGCATTAAAAATCTAGTAGCGGGAAAAACCTTTGAATTTCAGGTAAACTTGTAATGTAAGAGTATTTGAGCAGTTTATTAGATTTCTGCCTATTTTCGCAAATCGATAAAAATGGACAGACCGTCTGATGAGAACAAGAACTTGGTTTTGTTTAATGAGTTGATTAAGGTCGAATTAACACTAAGTATGGAAAAAAAAGTGAATGGCTGAGGTTTTGAGAGTTGATCGGCCTATTTTATTCACTGTGATGAAGGGCTAACGCTTGAAACGTCAGCAGTCCGACGGTATTAGACCTTTATCAAGTCGTCAAATAAAACACCTTTCAGGGTTTCTTTTATTACCGACGTAGCACCACATTTTCCTTAGAAACTAACACCTTCACTCATCTGAAGAGTAATTTGTTTAAAAGTGGTGGTGTTTGGTTGAATTGATGCGGCCCTGCTATTTAGGTATTGACCTCGAGTGATCTTGAAAAGTTGCTTGCTATCGACTTAAATCGTGAAACGTCTCGTTACTTTACGAAAGAGTAAGATATATGTATCATAATAATAGTTAATGATAACTACGCAGGAAGCTCACTACTCACTCGAAAGTGGTTTTCAGGGAGGTCCTTCATCCGATTGAATTGGAATTTTAAAATGTTGGTTTTTAAGAAGAGGAGAAAAATCTCTCGGAGCAGAGTGAAGAAACAACAACAAACTTAAGCCACATTTGGCCACGAATCCGGAATCGAGCTCGGGCCACATCGGTGGTAGGCGAGTGTGATCACCACTACTCTATCCCAGCTCCCGTCAAAGATGGTGCTTTGGTGGAATGTTTGCTCGAGCTCAGAAGGGCCAATACACCAAAGAACGAGGTCTCAGAGTACGAGGTCTCAGAATTCATCACTTATTTCTCATTCCTACTTCATATATCTGTTTTATTTGTTTTCGTTTTCAGGTGTATGCTGTGAATGAGTTTGGAACTGGGTCTCCTGGTGTTAAAACGTTTCGTATTCCAAGAGGTTCATCGAAAAATGGTTTGTAATGCTGTATTTATACACGAATTTCATGAATTTTAATCGATAATTACCCTAATTAGATTTGATATCTTTTTTTTTCAGGAAGCCTACCCATAACAGTTGTTGCTGCGGCTGCAGGGGGTGGGGCCCTTATACTAGTTATCGTTGCTGTCACTTTTTTCTGGTATATTTTTCGTATTAGAAGGTGGGTACTTGAGGATGTTTTAAAACGAGATATGTACAGGATCCTAGTTGCTTTCAGTGATCGATACTGTATGTCCTTATAATATATTTATTTGTTCATTTGAAATAATCACCACTTGACATGAAAATTGGAGCAGTTAGGTTGTCGAAGTGCTGAGAGTATTCCCTTCTCACCTCTCACCTCTTTGACATTTTATGACTTTTGCGTTTCTCCAGAAACTACTATCTATCAGTCACGTTGCATATTTTGTTTTCATTGTTTCGCCGATATCAGCAGACGCAGTCCCCAGAGTACAGAGAAAGACTATATGCGATGCCTAGAGAAAGGTAAAGCTAACTTTAAAGAAGAGTTTCGAAGTTTATCTTCAGTACAAAGATGATTAGGAAAAAGAGACATGAAACATGTTTATTGTGTCCTTTTACGATTAAATTATCAATTGCCGTGTGTACAAGTTAGGAAATCCAGTGTTATTGCAAATGCCAATTTAGCACATCATTGTTACTGAGTCAAAAATATCACTTGCTCTCCATGCTGTTGACTAGGGTTGGGGA
>NC_090888.1:557948-560448 GCF_036669925.1 Montipora capricornis | reverse complement strand
CTATTAATTAGTATGTTAAGACCAAAGAGAAAGACACATATGTAATGAATTTTTTTTATAATGCATATTACATGATTCATTATTGTATGATTATTATTATTGTTGTAAATTTAAGATTTTTCTTTGAATTTTTTAATAAAGTTGTTTATTATTATTATTATTATTATTATTACTATTATTACTATGGCATCTTTGTTTCTTTCTCAATATCTCATTTATACCAACAAAGTGGGATGTAATTCATAGGCTTTGTGGCCTTCATCCGTTTTTTTTGTTTTGTTTTTAAAATTCTGCGTTTGTTTGTTTGTAGAAGAACTGAACAATTTCAGTGTTCTGAGATAGAATCCACTTTTGGGCTTTATTAAGTACAGTGTTTCTCTCTTGTCTTTTGTCAGTGTGTTGAGTTTTTCCTCCAGTGTTAGGTTGTATCCTCCAAGGAAGTCTAAGACAATGTTAAACTGTGCTACTTCGCACTCCTTGTATATGTCCTTTATTCCTGCTCTCAATTCAGTGTATTTTTCTTGTTCCGTCTTTTCCTTTATCTTTCCTACTTGACATACTGACCCTAACCCTAAACCCTAACCTCTTCTTAGGAGCAAGCTGGTTATAGGCAAGGGAGAGGAACAACAGAGCAAGTATTTCATTCTAAGGAATATCATAGTGGCAAGCAACTATATATGTGAACTTTATAGACTTTGAGAAAGTTTTCGACTCGGTACACCGGGACAGCCTATGGATTATCATGCGGAAGTTCGGCATCCCCGAGAAGATCATAAGGATAATACAGCTGTTTTATGCGGATTTCCAATGTGCTGTAGAGAACCAAGGAGAGAGAGGTGAATGGTTCAATATTAAGACCGGTGTAAAACAAGGCTGCAACATGTCTGGATTCCTCTTTCTTATAGTGATGGACTGGATAATGAGAAGAACTGTTGGCAAGGGGGAGAACGGCATAAGATGGAGACTAACAACAAAACTGGATGACCTAGATTTTGCAGATGACGTAGCATTACTATCCTCGTTAAGAAATCAAATGCAAGAGAAAATCTCAAGAATGGACAGGGAAGCCAAAAGGGTCGGCCTAAAAATAAACCTTGACAAGACCAACGTCATACGAATCAATGCGAAGAATCAAGCACCTATCAGCATAGTGGGTAAAAACATCAAAGAAGTAGAGGAGTTTACCCCTCTTGGCGCCAAAGTCAATAAAGAAGGAGGTGGGATGGAGGACTTACAGAACAGACTTTCAAAGGCAAGAGGGACATATATTAGGCTAATTAAGATCTTGAACTCCAAGAGCATCTTAAAGAGAACGAAGATGAAGCTGTACAAGACCCTCGTCTTGCCTGTCTTGATGTATGGATGTGAGACCTGGAAAATGACTAAGAGCGATGAACACGTTCTCAACGTGTTTCAAAACAAATGCCTCCGGAAGATTCACAGCATACGTTGGCAAGATCACATCGCCACCAAAGAGTTACTAGCCAGGGCGGAAATGTCACCAGTGAGTCAGGAAGTAAAGAGAAGAAGATGGAAGTTCAATGGCCACATTCTAGGGCAGGACAGAGCGAGCGATACAAGGACGGCGTTAAATTGGAGACCGGAGGAAAAAAGAAAGAGGGGGAGACCAAAGACAACGTGGAGAAGAACCGTAGAGAGGGAGATGAAAGAAGGAGGATGGGGTTCGTGGGACGAGGTGCGGGGCGTTGCGGTAGACAGACAGACATGGAAAGCTTCTGTGGAGGCCCTATGTGCCACCTGGCAAGCGGAGGATAGGTAACAGGTAACAGGTAACTTGACATACTGATCCCTCAAGCAAATACCATTTGTTCTTGACCTTGTTCCACACAGACATATCTATACGATTACCACTATTTGATGGTGCTCTCTTTTATTATTATTATTACTATGCACTATTTCAGAAAATACATAATGGACATAACAATTAAAAGGAAGAAGGAAAAAGACTAATTGTACATGAGTGAGAAAAAGTGCGTTGTGGCCATAGTAGCAGATGCTTTCGAGGTGGCCACTACAGTAACCACAGGAATTAGATGAAAGGAAAAAAATATATACATATATAAATTTAGGAGTGAACTGGCAAAATAGATAGTACAGATAAAAATAAAGTTAACAGTAATAAATTAACAAATTGACAAATTTACGTATGTTTATCGGTGGTTGAAGACAGGGCCGTAGCCAGTATGAGGCAATCCGCGAAGCACTTGCCTCAGTTAATTTGTTTTAATAATGGGATCATTTTGTTTTTGAACGCCTGTTACGTTGTGCCATGTATCAATGAGATAACTGGCTTTTTAAAAGGCTTTGTTTGCCTTTTTTCTGTTTTTCTTAGCAGATCGTTATGTTCTTTAACACGGAGCCGGACGGAGCACTGTCTGGAAAGAATTAATGAATTTTAAAATATTGACAGGCCTAACACAACACCTGCTGTTTCTTCGTATTAGTTTTCCCTTCAATTGTTTCACTCGTTGTTCTAATT
>NC_090888.1:502948-552948 GCF_036669925.1 Montipora capricornis | reverse complement strand
GCATTTGCCTTCATTGCATATTCCATAGGTTTATGCACTATCCGAAGCCCAAACTTAAAATGATTACGAGATAAAAGTGACTGGCCTGGTTTCTTGCATGCAAATGTGGTTTGATTGCAACGATTATCTCCAGAGAACTGGATAATTTTTTATAAAAGCAGTTTCCGTCAACAGTCTTATGCATCATCATCAAAGTTTCTGAATATACCTTTTGATTCGCTTTTTTTTGTTTTTTTGTTTTTTTTTTTAATTCGCTTTTTTGTAATAAAGGTAGGCCGATGATGATCGTCACAGAATTCTTGGCAAACGGATCATTGGATTACTTTTTAAAGGTATTGTTATTACTGAAATAATGTTAAATGACTTTCATTTTTTGACAAGAATCCCCTTCTGAATGATAACCTTTGTTTCCTGGGACTTGTTGCAACTGAATTCCGCCAAAGAAGGAGATACAAATGTGAAGCTTGCTTTTTGTTCCATCACATGATTAATCATGTCTGTTTCTTTGCCTTGTTTAGAGTCGAAAGGGAGAGTTGTCAACCACACAGTTGTTGGGAATTGCAAAGGACGTAGCATGTGGAATGGTCTATCTTTCTGAGATGAATTTTATTCACCGCGTATGTAAACTTAAATTCTATCATAAAAGGATTTTTATAAGTTGTGATCTGTACTCATGCCCTTTTTCCTGATTAAGGATCTCGCTGCTCGTAACATTCTTGTCGGTGATAACATGTCGTGCAAGGTATCAGACTTTGGTCTTTCAAGGGAACTGGCTGATGACAACCCGGAATCGGAGTACGAGACACAGGTACACCAAAAACATACTTAGCTACCAATAAACATCATGATAGTGGATTTTGAAGTTTTAGCTAGTAGCATACGCATAGGATTAAACTAAGTTGAGAGAATGTGCTTGAGAATCATAAATACCCCAGCTACTTCCTCCAGTTCGTGGGTTGCCCGAAGCAACTCGTCGCCTCTATTAGTATATGTCCAGTTTGACTCCCCCATAAATTTTGCGGGTACGACAACTTTAATACCAAGAATGTGACATCAACCCCTTTCTCAAAAGTAAAACTTAACTTGCGAACTGTGTTATCACATTACGTTCCACTATCGTAGTGATAATACTATTTCTATACACAGGGTGGCAAAATTCCCGTTCGTTGGACTGCACCAGAGGCGCTACAACACCGAACATTCAGCTCAGCTAGTGATGTTTGGAGTTATGGTATCTTGCTATGGGAAATCATGTCATTTGCTGATAGACCATACTGGGAATGGAACAATTATGACGTATGTAGTAAAGATAATTTTCTAACTTCAGGCATATTGCGTACAAGCTTTTGATAACCTGAGTTTTATAACGGTAAGATCAAGTGAAATTCACGCCACAGAGCGGAAGAAAAAAAGGGAATAAGACCGACATGCGAATTTAACTTAAGGTGATGATGTTAGCGAGGAGATGTAGATAGCGCATTTTTAGGGGATAAAGTAAGGGTTGGTAGGATTAATAACAAGTACATATCACATTTCATGTTCTGTTTTCAATTATTCGCCGAAAGCGAGGTCGATAATTGCTTTAGTATAGTTGGATAAGTGATTATATGAAAAAATATGCATTTTCTTTAAAGGGAAGGTACGGTCTAGAAAAACGTTCTCTAAATTACTAAACCTTTTCCCCAGGAATCCGAAAATAATTGCCGTTTGGTCCAGTTCCCTGTTAGAATGTGACAAGCGCACTTTGAAAGTGCCTCTTTCGTGACTTGGAGAGCGCCATCTTGGATATGACGTGTATGAAGTAGAAATAGACAACCTTACCAAGTTCTTCGTTCCCTGATCACTTTCTCAATGTTGTGTGACCTTTCTGCTCCAAAAAATTCAAATTGAAGATGAACTATAGTAAACGGTCTTGTTGTTCATTAGGTAGTAGGCTAAGTAAGCCATAAATGTGACAGGAACTCAAGTCACTAACTTACTTTTAGATCCTCTGAACAATCAATCTCTTCGTTGCTCGATTTTTTAAAGAATGGCAGATTGTTTCTCCTAAACCTCTCAATTCCTGTCAAAGCTCTCGGGGGCAACTGAATCGCTTGAACGTTTCAGGTCCAAAGTAGACGTAGAAACGATAGCACTAAACTGTGAGAGAAAAACTCTCAATTGCTTTGGGAAACGAACTACTTGACTTCGGCATCACCCAACAGGAGAACCAAACAGGACTTGTGCACGCGGCGAAGGCAGACCGTAGAATGCCTCACCAGGAACCCATCTGGAGCGTGCAACTTCCATACAGCGTCTGTGAAACGGCGTTTTCACAAGTAGGTTTATTTTTAGACTAGCCCTTCCCGCGAACTCGGTCAAAAAACAAAGGCACTTCCGGTTCGGTGACCCTATGACGTCAGCTTAATTTCTTGTAATTGGTCATCGGGCTCCTGTGGGAGTCTCATTCTCGAGAAATTCAATCTAAAAATAAATCGGTCTGTGAAAACGCCGTTACACGAACACAGTAGATTTGTAGGCTCCGGGTTATGGGTTCCTGGCCTCACTCGCTAAACGGTCGCCAAATACAAACCACGATCACGTGGTACTCCAAGCGCCTGCCCCTCACAACCAGGCCTCTGCTACGTGACGGCAAAATATCAATTTATGCTAATTAGGATTATCACAAATTACATTTTGTGGATGTCTTTTTCCTTTCAAAAACCAGAAAAATAAAAATAAAACAAAGTCACATGAAGGTAATTCTTATTAAACAAGGTTTTGTTTTTCTGCTGCTCTGAGATTAAAAAGCAGAATTGGTAATCGTGCACAGTATGCCTAACCCCAACCTTAATGCTAGCCATTTAAAATCAGTGCTTAGACTTAATAACAACCAAAGGCGTTTTTACATACTAACTCATGGAAACCGTACGCTTACCACATCCCCTTACTTCCAGTACCGATTTGTACTTGCTAACAATTGATGGACTTTTTGTTGATGTTTCCTACTTTCAATTTCAACCTAGTTTAAAATTAAATTTACCTAGGTTGTAATCATTTCAACCTGAATTTCAAATTTACCTGTAACATATACGTGCGTTTGGTAGACCAAGCCAAAACTCCAGTTTGCGTAGTGGAGCCCTTAAAGGGTCATTACAGAAGACGGGATGGTACAAGGGGTGCTTTCTGCATTGGGGACGACGTGTCAATCCATTTGCAAAACGAATCAACAACAGGCTTGCGTTTGCGCACTGTGGTAACCGGGGAGTCTTCCAGCCGCAAATGCCACTCAGGGACCTGGGGCCGAGCGAGTGAATCGGGGAGCAAAACGGTGAATCAATGTACTCACTCCGTAAAATGGTGTCCTCCAAACTTCGATCCAAGTGTCGGTGAAGGCCAAGCGGGGTGGCGTTTCCAGGTGGCCTATTTGGAGTCCAGGATACTAAGGAGTGGCTCCAAGGAACGATGGATTCACGGCGAAGGAATAACTTTGCAGTGTTTGATCTAAAAACGCCTTTACTGTGCTTTCGATGGTGGCCAGCTGATCGGGAGTAAAATTGGCGGTACTTGGTTGACCCAGGGACTGCTCTCCCTCGATATCCAAGGCTAAGGGCTCGTCGCCGGCAAAGAACTCGTGCAAAGGTTCCGCTTCTGAATCGTCGCCCGGAGATTTGTGATCCGAGTCTTCTTCGTTTGTTGGTTCGACTGGAACGGTACGCGTAGCTCTCTTGGCTGACCTGTTTTTATCGGCTTGAACTCGTTTAACTGATGTGTTGGGGCAAGGAGTGGCGCCAATCCTGGCATGGGTGGTGGCTTTCAAACGGCGCATCAACTCGGCTTTCCTTCCCGTAATTGTGAGGTTGAATGCCTGGAGGCGAAGGCGAAGAACTTCCTCTGATAGAGCGAGCGGACAGATTTTCCAAGCTTCTCCGGCGAGATTTCGTAGACTTCGATGCAGCACGTGAGCGAGCCATGGTAAAAAAACGCAAACGAAACGTACATGATATTGCATAACTCACAATGCGGCTTTTATAGCTAGACATATCACTAAAACCAAGCCAATGAGGAATAGCGTACTAAGCGTTGCAGTAACACGCGTTTCGTAAAACGAGACATGAGTGGAAGTATTTATTAGTTTTGGCCACACAGAACGAATGTTGCAAACGTACCCGACAACAAAGAAAACATTCAGCTGAACTGAATTATTGTACTTTCAAGACAACAAAGACCAAACACTATTGTAGATTCATGTCTCGTTGCATAGCATAAGTTGCTTGTAGGACGATAGCCAACCCTGTTTGGCTCTTAACAACGTTACGCTCCATTAACTGCGATTTACAGATTATCTGAAAATCTTTGTTAACGACCAGGAGGTAAATCTGTTCTGATGGTGGAGCAAATATCAATACAATTTACCCTCTTTCGATTCAGAGAAACTTTTTCTAGGCCGTACTTTCCCATTGAAACAATTAATTTCTTCGTCTGTCACCTCGACAAAACGGCTTGCGGCCATTTTGGAAAAAAAAAAGGAAACGCTTAGGTGATTATCGTGTAATAATCACCTCTAGAGCAACCAATCAGCTCAGACAATTTTTAATAATCACCTATGTAATTCTACTAATTATATATTTGATCTTAACGACCTTTCCCTTTTGAATTCCCCAAGGTTATTAATCGAGTGAAAACTGGGTATCGACTTCCACCTCCAATGGTAAGTCTTGCGTAACAAAATTAACGTGACAATACTGACATCAAATGGTGAAGTTGGGCTGGAAATAAAAACGAAAATCATTGCCGATCGATCTATTATTAAGTATTCCATTGCCTTGCAGTTCAGTACTCTTTGTTTTTAATTTCAATAGTTTTGAATACTTGTTCAAATAACAATAACTGGCAGTGCTAATCACCCTTTTCTTATTGTATTGGGGACTGAATTGTGACAGGGCGCAGCTCACGATATCGGGGTGAAAGCATACGAAGGCGCCTCAGACTGCCGCTGCTCAGTCCATGTTTGATGTCGGAGCACAGCACCACAGCTAGATGTTAATTTGCTGTGAGTCTTTTTTTATGAGGGAGGAAAACTGGAGTACCCGGAGAAAAACCTCCAGTCAGGCTGAGATCGACTGAAACTCAGCCCACTTGCCAGCCGGGGCCAGAGTTGAACCCCGGCTCGCAGCGAAGCCTGATAGATAACCACTAAGCCACCCTGACACCCACTGAATTCTGATAACTATTTCTTTTTCTTTAAGAGTTGTCCAAAGGTTGTTCACGACTTGATGCTAAACTGCTGGGACTCGGACAAGAACAAAAGGCTAAAGTTTTCTGATATCGTCACGCGCATTGATGAATTACTTGGTTCTCCAGATGCCTTCAGTAGCGATTTATTACCAGCTTCAGAGATGTAAGTCAAAATACATTGATGTTACTAAATGTCTTCTCATGCGCTGAAAGTAACATTGAGTTCTGGTAATCAATTCAACCTTAAAGCTACCGTATTACATGAAATTTTCGCGACTTGTTTATTTCGCGACACTTAAATTTCGCGACTTTGCGAAAATTTTATGTTTTGAATCACTTTAATTTCGCGTTTTTGAGTAATACCCAATTTTCATTTCATTGGCAATAATACAATGGCGGTAATACTTCCCTTCCACTTAATACACCCTTCTTTCCCGCCTTCTCCCATCCTTTCAAGACATGAACCTTTCCCTCTGCGCTGGTGAAAAAGTTATACTGTGACATTTCCACCAACCAAGTTGCATGTATTGGTTTCAAAACCGATAGCTTAAGGCCGACATTCATAAACAAGTAGCTTTCGGAAGTTCCAGTAGTGGCAACAGTTATAATGGAAACATCTTCAAAGAACATGGAAGCCAAAGATCGTATTCATAACTGGCGTAATTATGCTTTTGTCTTTGTGGTAATCATGCTCACTAGCCTCGTTAGCTCGAACAAAATTCAACAGAATTATTTTTTGTTCCAAAATGAGGCTAGTGAGGTAGATTAGCACAAAGACAGAAGAGTAATAATTTCTTGGCCACCATCCAGTGGAACAGCATTACAAGGAGCCAGTTAATGGACAGTTTAAAGACTGTACAATAGAAGTGCCGCCCGGAGAGGAGATAGAAAGCAATAGCGATGAGGATGACCAAGTCATTGCCTCAGAACAGTGAAAATATGATTTTGTAAACGTTTCAGTGGTAACAAACTCGTTCTTACTTGGGTATTGACATAACGTAAGCCACTTAATTTTCGCGTATGTTATGTTCGCGACACTTACTGCCCGCGTCACTTAAATTTTGCGATTTTTACAATTAATATCGCGAAATAGGCCACTTCGGAAAATACCATAATACTTTTTGTTTGTCCTCCCAAATTTTGCATAAGCATTGTTTTTGTTTTCTCTTGGGACCATTGTAAGTCCCAAGACCGATTAGTTTCCGTAGTAACAACCGCGGCTGCAGCTCGGGACCGAATACCGGGCCTCTCGTGGTTCGAAGCTGTTGAAAGATGTGTTGAAACAGTTTGCCCACCCCAGTAGTCAACATCTTTCAACATCGTTCAAGAAAATCGTACTCATGTCACTTCAAACCAAAATGACGAAATCAGTTTTTGAGAAAGGGAAAAAATACTGAAAGTTTCTCGGCAGAAAATGACTCGGGTCCCCCTAGATACGTTCCCTTCTTCTTGCCCTTCTGAACAAACTTATGACCCGTCTCCCTTGGTTGTTTTATAGAACCAAGGCTGAAAGTCAGAAGGAATTTCAGTCCGTCGATGAATGGCTCCAATACATTAGCATGGAAAAGTACGTTGACGTCTTCGTCGCTGCAAACATCAATAGCTTGGACAAGGTCACTGGGCTCAGGGATAGAGAGCTGAAAAAAATGGGAATCCAGCTGATTGGTCACAGAAATAAGATTAGCAAAAGCATAAAAGCAATGAAGGGACACTCGGTTAATCAGGGTTTGGATGCCAACGAAGCACCAATTTAATACAGTTGTAGGAGTCATAGGTGCTGGATCCCATAATTGTTTTAAAGATGTTTCCTTTTACCTTCGCATTTAGCCACATTTTAAGAATCATCATGCTGAATACATTTTCAAGAGGACGCAGAAACGTCGTTCGCTTTTATCGTTAACTTTTACATGCTGACTGAGAATAATAAATTAATATAAATTGATTCAAATAATAGATTCAATTATCTACCATGTAACAGCAAGGAATATGCTTTCAAGAAATTATTTGATCCAACTGAAATGAACTATTGATGTAGATTTTGTTCTTTTTTTCGTTATTCAAGGTCAATCTTTAGTCATTAACTTCACCGTTGCTGGTAAAGGTGAAAGTCGATTTTGCCACACATATTTCGAAAACGAATATTTTTTTTATAACAAGATGTTACTGCTGTATAAACGAGAGTTAATGAAGTATGACTTATTTGAAACAGGGCGTCGAATTTTTTTGTTTTTCTATAACGGAGACAAATATCCTTCCATATTTCAGAATTTTGGATGTCACAAAACTGTTAACAATTATTGTAATGGTCACGTGATTGTATATAATTTAATATTTGAGTGAAGGAAGAAAATTGATTGTGAACATTTTACATGATCTTCCTTTATTTACGACACCTTTTGGTGATATAATGGGTAACTAATTTGTATCTGGGTAATTTAAGCAATTGTCTCTTATATAGACACCTGAAAATTTCATACGGGATTCGAAGCCAAGACCTCTGCGATGCCGATGCGATGGTGCACCACTGAGCTGAGCTATGAGGCCACACAGTTGGAAGCAGGTCAATTTGTTGGGCTCATGTGGTTCCCGTGAAAGGACTGATGAATTAAAGAAATGTCTATTTAAAGTGCGGCTTTTAGACGAAAGATAGCAATTTTCCCTAAAAGACACCTGTAAAATTCAGGCGTCTTAAACGGTGTTTATAAGAGAAAATTGCTTCAGTTGTCCAGATGAGTGCGAGGATCCTTTCTATCGCACTTCATATATACATTTCCTAACTAATTTGCATAGACCTTATTTCATAACAACGGCTATCGTCTTATCTTTGAGTAGCCTACCAATACTCCCGTTTAGCCGGGACATGCTGACAGACTTTGTCGCCTAACTCGCCAAGGGGAAAAGAAAGCTAAAACGGCCGCCATTCATAAATGAGGTCTTTGCGAGAAATCACTACCCTATTAGCTACGAGAACTGGGGCAAACAAAGGGTTGGTCTATAAAGTGCACCAACAGTTAAAGAATGTTGTGAAAATTTGCGGTACAGTATTACAACATTTTGCCGGGGAACCTCATGCTGGTAAAAGAAATCCACCAGGATAATTAGTACTCAGAAAATCGTGACTTCATTCTCATCGACTAGTAGTAAACGTCTTCAAGCACTCTAAAGATAAACTCAGTAAAACAAGAGAACCCCAGGCCCCTGGGTTCAGGTTCTCATTTTCTCTTGAAGCTCGTTTCCATATGATCGTTATGATCGCTGCGATTCCAGAGGGCTGCCACTACGAACACTGAGAAAGAGTATGATTTGGCTCTTCTGTGGAAGACGTGGGAATGCAATTTTGCAGAGAAATATCAAGGCAAGAACAAGAAAATCAACTGCTGGACAGCAATTGGAGAGAAATTTGACTTAAGTCCTGATCAGTCGAAGACGAAGTTCAAAAACACAAGAACAGCGACGGGAGAGTTTTGATCGGTATAAAAAATCCGTGCCATCTGGCGATTTGACGAATAGTGCGAACGATGTTTTAGACCCAGGTCCCCTCGATTTCTATTCACTCTTCGCGATCACAGCGCAGTGATGATATGAAAACCATCAATCGCTACGATCGCCGAACTATGTTTTCAGCGATCACAACGATCGTAGCTATCGTAACAATGATATGGAAACCAGCCTTTAGATACTACGGACGATGGACTTTGTGCAATCACATCGTTATCACCAGAAATGACGTTGTTCGTGCGTAATTGCGACATCCTCCTTCAAGTGCGAAACTGACAGGAAATAATTGTAGATGTTTAAAATATATTTTACGAGCATTTATGGTTTTGTGATCAAACTGCTCGAATGCTGATGAAACAAAGTCTAGTAAACGAAGAAAGAAAGACAATAGACAAACTAATAAACAAGACTAAACTAACAATTTGTTCTTTTGAACATAGTTAAACTATGGTTTGAAGAAAAACCGTTGTATTTCGAGTGTCATTCCTATACTTCCGTCTTTCAATATCGGGAACTTACCAAATTTTTATTTTTATTCACTTAATTCAATCTACGAGCCAACTACTACCTGTATATATAAAAATATAGCCATTTTCCCAAGTTTTGTTGAGATTTTCAAAATCGTCATCCAATGTCCTCGTGAACCTAGTTCAAAAGTTCTCTTCCAACAATACCAAGCAGGTACCGGTGGTTGGTTAAAACATGAGAAAAGTTAAGGCAGATATTTATTATCACTCTCCATAAAGGAATGTAAGAAACGAAAATCACGAGAGCAACATAAAACGGTATTTGATACTGGGCAAGGAATGAAAATGCCGTGCCTAGCAAGCATCGTTCGGCAAGTATTTTTAACTTGCATATTCCGTTTCTCCTTGTTCTGAATAACGTAAAGTGAAATAACACTAGGTTTGCTGAGCACGCAAACACATGATGAGCCTCATTTGAAAATGAAAGAAAGAACCAACCTTACCTTATACTTAGTCATGTGCTTCGAATAAATACAACAGTGGCAAAGGTGCAACTGGTTGGCGATAACGTAGAAAGTAAAAGTGATGAAGTTGAATTAGGGACCATCTAACAAAGATCCTATCCAGCCTTGTATCCTAATTCCTTCACGATTTAATTTAGGATCCTTATTATATAAGTTAGAAGAGCACTGAACAATAAGTGTAAAATGTTCATTTAACTTACTCAGCAGTAGCGACACTTCTCAGGTGCTTGCGCTGCGTGACCAACCCTTGGTCATTGCGTACTAATAGTTATTCAGTTTTTGCATTTTCACGATTTATATTGACAGTTTCACTGAAGCGTGTAGCGAATGCACAATTATAAAATTTGCATCTGTAAAAGAACATTTCTTTAGACGACCAAGATTCCCACACTTACCAAACCGTCCGCAAAAACGATTTAACATTGAACTTCCTTGTGGTTGAAAAAGACGGAGGTAAGATTGACATTATGGAGCCGATCTCAGAGAAGATGTAATTATATACACTTAGATGAAATTATTGGAATGCTATTCGAAGTTCAAAGAAGATAGAGAAGTACATTAGGTTTGTGCGGAAATAACTGGTTGTTCGGACAATCCTGCCAGATATCTTTGATAGGCCTTGATTTCCAGCTGCTTGGTGTCATAGGATTGCGAAACTTTCGATGATTACTTGTTCATTCCAGTAATTTCCTCTGTCGTTCGTTGCTGTAGTTCCTTTGTTTTTGTTTTACACGGACAATAACGAACGATTATGTCGCTTATTTGATGTGAAGAGCTTTACATGACGGTGAAATTCGGAATCCTTCTTCCTTGTTGGATATTGCCGATTGCCAAATATTTTTTTCGGGTTAAATTATATGCTTATGCGTTGGTGAAACGAGATTGAAGCAAGCTTGTGCGTAAGAATGTTTCGATATGATGAATATGCCGTATTGAAAATGCTGATACCTTAAGATTTCGAAACCCTTTAAGCACAATTGAATTATGCAGCTCTTGCTTTATCGTGACTCACATCTATTCAGTGCATAAATATGGAAGGCTTAGGAGAAAAAATCATAGCGGAAGTCATTCTGTATTACACAGGGTTGTCTCGAAAACAAAGACCCCTAACACCCTAAGCCTAAAAACCAGGCCCTACGTAGCCACTGTATATCCGAGAGAGAGAAAGTTCACATGACATCCGTAGGCCTAGTTCTATAGCAAGACGAATCTCTTAAAGGGAAGATATCTGTTTACAAACATTGTTTTTGTCATTCAAATGTGCCAACGTCCAAACGGTATCCTGAGTCATCTCGCCACCAGACTCGCTACTATTACCAGCGAACTCATCACCAATACGCAATCACAGTGGCCATCATAGGATAGGATCGATAGGATAGGATAGACTAGGATAGGATAGGATAGGAAAGGATAGGATAGGATAGGAGGCACTTCGATCGATACTGAGTCTTCGACGTTCGTGGTCCGTTTGAAATCAACAATAGCTTTCGTGTCTTCAGTGAAAAGGACACCCAACTTCCATTGCTAAAGGTGATTCGACTTCGATAAATGGAAGGCTCTTCTATCGTTAATCCTAGTCGTTCGTCTGTTTAGAATGACCTCCAAAGCACTCGCTCCAGCAAATAGGACACACAGAATTGCAGATGCAAAAAAAATTAATGACGAATACCGACAAAGAAGAAATAGATTAATAACGAAAACTGTCTGTTGTGCATACATAATTAAAGTTACAAACAATAGAGATGTCAGAGATGAACTTTGAAAAACTGTTAGGCTGCACTGTTTTCCAAATTCCAAATCACAATCCATTTTAATATTCTTCAATTTTGCCCATCCCTGCCTCCTTTTGCATTTGCAGTGATATTCAAATCTTCCTTCAATGTTCTAAGTTGTTATTTTAACGTTTCCGACGCTTGATTTGGTTGCCAGTTTCCAGTCGCTGAATTTGGCTAAACTTCGTGAGACTCTAGTGGTGGCGATATCATCCTTCGTGGTGAGTAATTTGAACAAAAGACCCTTTGTTTCGACAGCCAACGAAGCGCTATTTGGGACGTTAATCAGTGACAAGAGGTGATGTTAACGATATCTTCGCTATAGCTCAGCCGTGTCATGTCGGTGAAAAATCTCATTAGGTAAGCCGGAGAGCTACTGGTGTGAGCTTATCGTTTCGGTGCGGAAGCTCATGTCCGTTTTAGCTGTGTGTGCCCTGGCAAGTCATTGAATCGTCGCGGTAAACACCGTATGAACCAGGAGGCGCCGGTGAAAGGGGATGCTACCAATATATTGTGTTACACCTCCCGAGCCATTTTTTTACAATAGAAATCAGTCTAGATCGGGTACTGGTAGGTTGGTGCATGCAACGCCATTTTCACCTGGATCCGTCACACAAATTTACAAACATGCCTTGACAAATTAATTATATGGTAGATACATAAATTTGAACTAACGAAATAAAATCAATATTTTACTCTAAAAAATTGGCGAACTGTACAATGTATGCTCGCCCAATTCTCTAGAGGCTAGATAGCATATTCCAGAGTATTTTTACTTTGTTATTGACATTTGAATATTTCCACACATGAAGCCTTTTTTATTCATTATATTGCCAAAAAAAGGTTCTGATCAACAGCAGACACAAATTAGAAAGGCCTCAGAGGAACTCTTCATTTAGCAGGTGCAAGGTATAACATTTTGGATCCCCTAGTGATTTGAAACGTTGCCAAAGGGCAGATTTAGCTTGTCAATAGAGCCATATTCTGGTGATTGAGTCCTTCTTTCTTTATGCACTGAGTATGTAGTGAAATTATGGACTATTGATGATTGAATCTATTTAATCTGTAACCGTATTCTTGCACAGATGTGCAATGTTATCATCGTTTAACTCAAAAATGATTTCGATCAGTTCTTCTAATCCAAGCACAAATTACAAATGTCCCGCAAATTCATATCATCTGGATTTCTTAAGTACTGTATTGGTTGTACCGAAAGACTTTATTTCATGCTTTTATAACAAGTAGATTAGACTATTGCAGTAGTTTGCTTTGTGGTATACATCAAATTATACTTGACAAGCTGCAAAGACTTCAGAATGCGGCTGCTAGACTTATCTTTAAACAACCGAAGTTTAGCCACATTACACCATTATTGTTCCCGTTACACTGCAGGCTACCAAATACATGTAAGTATCTCATATAATTTAAGATTCTTTTATTGTGCTTCAAAGCGATCACTGGTATAGTACCTCAGTAATTATATTTGTAAGCTTATAAGTTTATAAATTCCTACTAAATACGAACTACGGTCTAATCGAACACTTCTCCTGATGGCCCCAAGAAGCAGAGTGTTACTTACACTTCTTTGGAATAGTGACATCACTGCCTTGGACTCTATAATCTAGTTTTAAGCGTGATCTCAAGACTAAACATTTTAGCCGAGATTTTTATTGGTTGCCCCGTAATTTAGTGTTCTTATCCTTTTAAAGAAATTACTGGGTTTTATTAATATTTATTTATTTCTAATTAGTTAGTCGTTATTATTAATGTACATTTTTATTATATAATAACATTTTTTGTGAAGCGCATTTGATCATATATTTTTGTAATTTGCGCTACGTAAATTGTAATAATAATTGATACTTATTGTTATTAGTACCGCTGCATCGTGGAAGGCGATGCCTCATGCTGAGAGGGTAGGTGTGCAAAGGAAAACGGAGATGGGCAGATGTAGCCAGTGCAAGTCCCATGCCCAAAACCTGTGCATTAAAATATTATGGTTTGATGAAATTCAATGAGAACGAAAGGTTTCGGTTTTTCGTTTTCTCTTGTTCTTCTTTTGACGTTAATAGCCTATCATCCTGTTCTGGTGGAGTTTTCCTATTCGCCTCAATTCATTGAGTGGCAGGGGAGAGGAACAGAACTTTCGTCCCAATTGACATCTAACCCCTATATCTACAGAGACCACAACACCGGGAACTCCATGCCCTACTCTTCTCGAATAGTAGTCTATTCTCACCTTTCTCCCTCACGCCTATTGTTGAATATGGGCACCAACAGTCTCGTGTTGAAGATAACCCCCCCCAAAAAAGGGCGGAAACCACAAAAACCGCACAAACGGATGCCCATCCTCAAAACGAGAACCCCAAACTGAAAGCCCCATCCTAACAAAAACAGAAATTAGGAACGAGGAAACGCAGAAACGAAGTCTTTTAAGCGATTAAGATCCGCAAATAAAGTTGTGGAGGCGGAGGCCGCCAACTCCTTTGAAGACAATAAATCCAATTTAAAAGGGCGGTCTTGAGTCCAAAGGTTGAGAAATCTGTCGTCATTACAAAGGCGAGGTTTGGTAGGTTCTACTGTAAGCGGCATGACCAGGTGTGGAGGTGGACATTCCCCTACCTTGCCCCAGAGGGAGATGGCGCCTGAAGCTAATCCCTCGATAAGAGTATCAGAAATAAACTGGGCAAACACCTTACAAGAAGGATAATTAGCAAAAATGCGAGCAGGCGGTCTTTCGCAGTTATAATTGACTCCCTTGTCAAAGTGGATAAAGTTATGAATCCAGTCCAGTACTTCAGAGAAATTGTTATCAGACGATTGAAATAACTTGTCCCATTGATCTATATGGCGATGGAGTTCACCCGCTCTAAAGGAACTTGAGTCACGGAAGGCCAAAAGGGAGGCGTCGGCAAACGCTTCTCCCGCGATAACTGAGGAGATGAAATCTTGACTAATATGGGCGTTGTCTGCCATTTCCTGGGCCTCAGTAAGAAGAGATCCCTTATAATTGACCCAACGTGGCGAGTTAACAGAAATCTTGGCAGGATCAAAGTTGGGAGTCTTTTCCCAGTCATGAAAAGGCATCTTGAAAAACTAGAACAGAAGAAAGAATAGGTAAGGCCCAGGGAATGGCAAACTCAGCCCCGGTAATCCGAGAGGGAACATTCGTTCCCCTTGAGAATGCCACCCGAGGGAAGAAGAAAGAGGAGCGAGAACAATATAGCGAGTGGACAACAATACAGCGAGTGGAGATCACTATAGCGAGTGGGCAAAATAAAGTATATAAAAATATATGTCGGTATTAAGGGATAAAAGGGTGAAGGATTAAAGACGGTAACCCCGAAATAACAAAATATAAAAGAAACAAAAGACAAGTAAAAGCAATGCACTATTCGCCTAAAGGAAAATCTTTATTGCATAAGATGATACAACAAAATTTTGTTGAAGGATGGTTAAATCGAGGCTGAGCAGCAGAAGAAGGCTGACGAGAAGGAGCGCGCTTCCAACACTGGGGTGACTTATGCCCTGGTTAACCACATTTGTAACAAATAACGCGAGAGGGTGGCCGCTGATAGGCTTGAAAATACGGTTGCCGATATGGCAAACTTCCTCTACGCGTCTGTGTGCGAAATGGCGTGGACCGCTGGAAAGACTTGTCAACCTTCGAGGTCGTTTCGATAACATGGGAAAAATCCTTGTCAGCTAACAAAGGAAGGAAATACGCCTTGAACTGCTTAGCTGGGACGTGGAGCTTCTTTCTCAAAGTCGAAGCGATAACATCATAGCTGGCGGCCTTGGAGTTACTGGAGGACTTTGCAACAGAAGCTAATTCTTCGGCGTAACGAAGCGCTTCGTACTTTTCGAAGTCCTCAACTATTCTGCCACCATAATATGAAATTCTCTGTATCAAAGACTCGACTGAAGTGCCTTGGGCACTTTCGAGAGCCTTAATACGCTGTTGTAAGGCCTAAAAAAGAAAAATGGTCAGTCAAAACTAAGCCCTAAAAGCGACAAAACATCGATAAAATCCAAGAATAAATTCAAAGCAATAATAAATAAACAGCTTTTATAATAAAAGATCGGGAGAGAAAAGGCAAACAGAATTAAATACAATAGGCAAAATAAACTAGCCCCAGCGGGACTGCCGGTGTAATCGAGCGGTAAATACGCAAATGAATAAAACAAAAGGGCAAACAAGGAGGCGCAACAACTAAACGAACTGTAGGCGGAGTAAAAGTAAAAGGGGGTTTTAAGATGAAAATAAACAAGCATACGAATTCAGAATTGCCCGCGAAGCCCACGTGAAAAGAGGGCAAAGGTTGAGAATCAGGGCGAAAACAAACCAAACAAAATTATAGCCCGCGAGGCCCACATAAAGGGGCAAATAGTTTAGAACGGCGAATAATATACAAAACAAAATACGGCTCGCACAGCTCACACGAAACGAGGGCAAACGTTAAAAGCAGGGCGAATATTTTACAAAACAAAGTTTTAGCCCGCACAGCCCACTCGTAAAGAGGGCAAACGTTAAAAGCAGGGCAAATAATATGCAAAACAAGATGTAGCCCGCTGAGCTCACACAAAACGAGGGTAAACTTTAAAAGCAATTTAAATACAGTGTAATACGGTAAACAAAACAAAATTATATGCCGCACTAGCCCACACGAAACGAAGGTAAACTTTTAGAAGCAGAACGAATATACAAATAAAAATTTAGCCCGCACAGCCCACATAAAACGAGGGCAAACGTTAAGAGCAGGGCAAATAATATATCAGACAAAATTTGGCCCGCACAGCCCACACGAAACGAGGGCAAACGTTAAAAGCCGGGCATATAATAGATCAGACAAAATTTAGCCCGCACAGCCCATACGAAACGAGGGCAAACGTTAAGAAGCAGGGCGAATAATATATCCAACAAAATTTAGCCCGCACAGCCCGTAGAAAAGCGGGCAAATGTTAAGAAGCAGGGCAAATAATATACTAAGTGGAAATGAAAAACAGCTCGCGTAGGGCAAACAACCTACAAGGTTTGGAAGCGAAATACTAGAGAACCAGAACGAAACACGTGGCAACGAACGGATAAAATAAAGTTTCACAACCTCCAAAGAAACTTCGTTTGCTTGCACTGGCGCTTGTGCAGGCGGTTGAGCTTGTTCCTCTAGCGCTACTGGTGCTTGAGCTTTTTCTGCTAACGCCGCCGGTGCTTGACCTTCTTGTGCTTGGTTTTGTAAGACAACTTGAGCTTGTTGGACTGCATCTGCAGGGACCTGCGGGTCAGCCATGGTAATCTGAATAGCTCAGCAGCTTCGAGAGAATGGCATAACTCATTTGTCTACTCTGCCTTTTATACGCGCGAGGTAGGACCGCTGAGAATAGTGTGTAGGCTCTTTAACGTCCCACAGAATTCATACCCAAGGGTTATGAGACGGGACCTCCGGCTTATAGTCCTTATCCCAGAAGACTTGAAAGTCTAGCCATTCGCAGATGTCTTTACAAAGCCAGCACTTTCTCCTCAGTTATTTAAAGACCCTGAGTGTTGGTCCGACCGGAGTTGAACTCACGATCTCCCGCGTGACAGCCCGGTGCTCAACCAACTGAGCCACCGGTGCGCGGTGGTTGTCAAAGTGGTTGTCAATAACGTGCAATCTAGCAAGGATAACATTATTCTTTGTTTTCCTTATCATTTTTGTTTCTAATGGTTGTCCAACTTTTATGTCTTTCCTTAGAACTTATAAAATTCATTTGACGTTATGTATTGCTTAATCACTTGTTATTAATTTTGAACATTTTTAGGTCACGTAATTCGTATGAAGCTTTTTTGGATCACCGTACTTGTCATCAATTTTATTGCTTTGGCATCATCAAAACAAGAGTATATTTTGAAAGAGCCGCCATGCCCTAACACATGCACTTGGACAAACTGGGAGGCACTTGACCCTGTTGATCAAATTATCGGGGTAAGTTGCAGGCGCCCGACAAATGTCCTTTTTGTGGGTGGGGCAAAGCCTACGGTGCACTTATGCACTTATTAAGAAAAGTAGTTTTGTCAGTATTTCAACAACTAACCAGGGGCCTATATGGTTTATTTTATAATTAAATATTTCCTTTCGTTAAGCAGATTCATTTGCTACGTAGTAATCCAGAAGAAAGTGAACGTTTCATTGTATCAGTAGCAAAATAAGGCATAAAGGTATCCACCTCTAAATTTTCGATGACTCTCAGTCCATCTTGATCACAGAGTGACCTTGACCTCTGGGAACGAGGTCAAAGTCAGAACGAGGCTGCCTCAATTCTGGAGAAGTGCGGTGTAATTTATAAAGTCGGATGTGAGGAATGTGGGGAGGTGTATGTTGGAGAGACTGAAAGATCATTGGGGGAGAGGACTTTAGAACTTCCAAAAGACTCTGGACCGGGGGCACTATAAATCTGCCCTCAGTCAACACCAAATGCAAACAGGACACGCGGTGACGAAAAGAACGATTATGGACAACATGCAGATTCTGGACCAAGAACCCAGGAACACGCACCGAAAGATCAAGGAGGCTATCCACATTAAGCTCAGCCAAGCCACCCTGAACCGCAACGAGGGATGGGATATCCCTGACGTCTATCTGCCACTCGTCAGGAGGAAGGCGGGGGGAGGGGGGGGGGGGGGCGGTTGGGGGTGCAGCCAGAATTGAGGAAGTCTCGTTCTGACTTTGACTTCGTTAGCAGAGGTCAAGGTCACGATTTTGAGCTCGTTCCCAAAGGTCAAGGTCACTCTGTGATCCAGATGGACTGAGAGTCATCGAACATTTAGAGGTGTATACCTTTTTGCCTTATTTTGCTACTGATACAATGAAACTATCACTTTCTCCTCAATGATTCCTTTGTTTTGCAATTCCCAACGATGATTTATATACAAAGGATTATATGTTAATTAGTTAATTATGCGGATCGAGAAAAGCTCGATGTTGTTCTAGTTGTTCCAATAACCATGCAAAGAACTAGTTTTAATTTCTTTGTCATTCTGTTTTGAATTTAAAGGCATTGCATTTTGTGATTCGTTGTCGATTCTCTCTATCTGCAGTGGGATCACCCAATCGGCTCACTTGATGGAAATTTTAATTTTTGCATTTAAAGGCATTGAAATATAAGATTCGTTGTTGTTTTTCTTTATATATACAGTGGGATCACCCAAGCACATCTGGTGGAAATAAAAGGGACAGATACTCCGTGTGCAATCCTGATGAGAGCGAGGAGCCAAACAACTGGTTACGAAGGGGTCTCATTGAAGTGGGAGACATCGAAAGATTGGATGTCACCATAGAGTATAAGTCAAATCAGTGTGAGCCGTCATTCAAATTTTGTAGAAATTCATTTTACGCTTATGTCTGGGAATCAAATACAAGCCTGGACCCTAATCACATACCAAACCCTATCAGCAACTACAGTTTATATCGAAGATTTGCAAATATCAGCCGTCTGTCTGGCAACATAGAAACTTTAACAATACCTCTTCAGGTTACCAGCAAATATATTGCTCTTGGATTTCGTAATCGAGGTGGATGTAGAACATTGTATTCAGTCAAGGTCTCATATAAGTTTTGTCCTAGAAAAGCGCTTGCAGACAGTTTGGTATCTCTTCCCAAAATATTTTCTCAACTGGAGTCAATTTCTGTGGAAGGAAGTTGTGCGCCAAACTCTGTGCAATCAGTGTCGGGTAATTTGACTGTTCTGTGTGACAGCAATGGTGAGTGGAATACCAGTAAACTGGAAGGCAGGTGTGTCTGCAAGGAAGGTATGGAAAACTCAGGAGGTATATGTCAAGGTAAGTTTGTTACTTTTTTCCTAGTATGAATCATTTATTACATTGATTGTTCTTGTTGCAAGGAAAAAGGGAAGGGATTTTTGGTGACCTTGTTTTCCATATCTGATCCCATAGAACAGTCATAATGAAACCCGATTTGGTAGCAATGGTGAGATGACAGAGGGTTAATTTGGCACGACCTTAAAATAATTTAAAGGTTAAGGCATCGAGGAGTCGCTTGTCGCTGGTCCAAAAGAAGCACTGCGCCTGATTTATTCCGAAACTCGCGGTGACATTGTAATTCTCGTATATTAAAGGGGCGTCAAACTACTGCTAACACTTGAGAGATGAAAAGTGTTTCACCCAACGAAAAGTTACCTAATTTGTTCAATATTTTTTAAAAATTCGTGTTCAATAATCAATTCATGGACTTAACAAGTTAGTACAGCTCCAGTTCAACTAAGAATGAAGCTAAACGGACCTACAAAATCCTCATTACGAAAAAGACATATACCAACTGTCCTTTCTTAGCACTCTAAGGCTCATTGTTTGTTTACTTCTTTGTTTCCTGTTGAAATAATAAGCATGCCCTCCTGGAAAATTCAATGAAAGAAAAGGATTTAACTGCACTGGTAAGTTTCTCTTCATGTTTGAGCCTATCTGTGTCGGCCTCAGTTTTTGAGCCTCAAACTGTGAATTAGATGTATATTATTATTTCAAAAACCAAAAGAGTGGATGTTAATTAATGCAATATCATAAATCATCAGTAATTATTCATAACCACCAAAAATGCAACTTAAAACAACTAATGTCAGATATAAGAGACTCTTGCGCTTAAATAAAATGAAACTCCCTTGTAACCCGAATAGAACTAAATTGGAAGGAATTAAGTCCTACGTCGTACCTGCATGCATCTCGGTTTTGCACAACTTTCTTTGAAAAAGAAACGTAACGGCTTGACATCTCACAGTCGAGCTACGTCACACGCGACCAGTATTCACGAGACTGAAATGAACATCCGAATTCCACTTTGGAGCTTCCGAGAAGAAGCTTTTTCCGAAAGTTGGTATAAAACCAAAGATCATAGCTACTATTTGCGATTTATCAAGGAAATATCTACGGGAAATTCAGAATCTCGAGGGCAAAGTTAAAAATATGTACGCATTGTGTACGTGTGGTGGTGCAATAACGTAACACATTGCTTTATTCCCTAACTGTCAACTGAACTGCGTTTTGTTTTCCAGGGCGTAATTTGTAAAATACTAAACCCACAAAGATTGAAGAAAATAAATGGGAATCGCGAAACATTGGCTTCGAGGCTGACATGAAGTTCAACTTCTTTTTCACAGCAAGTGAAAGCATGTACTCTGAGCGTCTGGCATTTGCACGATTAAAGTTCACTGAAGTTAAACCCTATCTGGCGGGGTTAGTATCTGGATAAAAAATCTCAAAATGTACGACTTTCTGCCAGAAACATAGGACCGAAAATTATATTTTAACGCTTAAAAATGCGAACTGAGCATGTTTACGGATTTTGTTAGCCTGCTTTATGCAAAAAAAACTATTGATGCAAAAGTAAATAAATATTGATACACAGTTTTAAGGAAGAGCTCAAGGAAAATTAGTTGCGATTTTTGAATGTTTCGTTTAATTCAGAAGAGCTCATCTTTCCTATTACTGGGCAAAATTGTTGAGACAGTACCGTGGGAATTTCAACACAAACAAAGCGAGGACGTATACAGAACATGGACCCCAGGTCCATGGACCATTTCTGTGGAGCCGGTCCATGGACCTCCTCATGGACTTGGTCCATGGACTACCCCTGTGGACCACCTCTCATTTTATATTTTTCAATACGTTTTACAAGCAGAAAAAAATTTCAGACGCAAGAGAGAAGTGATCCTCGCACTTACTGGAAAATTTAAGCAGGAGTCCATGACTAGGAACGAACAACTCCCGTACTCAGCCTATGTCACGGTATTTTTATAGACCAGGAAGCCCATATACGATCTATTTGAGACTACCCTTTCTGTAAAAATACAAAGACAATTCCGGTTAGGTTCAGTTCAGTTCAGTTTATTTAGCCACAATACATTACGAAATGCAACATAAAAAGAAATTATCACATGGCAAGGGAGCCCAGAAGAAATCATGGGGCTTATAGGACCTGGACCCCCTCGTTACATTAAAGAATACGAAACAGAAAGAGCTTACACGGATTGATGGACTACATAGATTGCTTAATTAAATTACCATTACACATAACACGATGTTTTCCTTATATTACGCTAGTAACAAGAACAACAAAGTTAGAATCCTTAATTAAATTACCATTAAACCTAACACGATGTTTTCCTTATATTGCGCTAGTAACAAGAACCAGAAGGCGAAGACATCAGAATCAGATTAATAACATGACAAAAGATAGTTTCAGTTTATTTTGTTCGCCAGATGTTTTACAAAATTCGTCATAACTACAGTAATATTAAAATTCTGGCGAGGAAGCTCACGGGGAAACCATATGGGCTTAAGATTGTGAGCTCCCTCTTAAAATATACAGTATTAAATAATTTAACATATGATCTATTGACGCACAATCAGAATAAGTATACCATAAGTAGTTATAGTTTTTATCTTAGATTGAAAAGAATATTATGAAAGAACATTTCGAATGTCAGAACTTAATTTATTGAAGAAGACCGGGCCTTGGTAAATGATGGAAAATTTCCTTGTATTGGTACGGCATAATGGATGTAGGTGTCACTTTGACGTCAAGTTAGTTTCTTGCGATTGGTCATCGGGCTCCGCAGGAGTTTCGGCGGGAAATTCAATGCAATTAACAAATTGATGTCAGTTTTTCATGCGTCTGTCCTGTTATTGATTATAAATTTGTGTCTGTCCGCCAATGAGCGCGCGAGAATTTTGCAGTCATTGTAAAAAATTAAAATTCGGTCTGTGAAAACGCCGTGACAGGAATATAGGGCTGTTGTTCGCTCATATGGACTACTGATTTAAGCAATTGCCTGTTTTAAAGACACTTATACCACCTATTAGGCGGCTCCAAAGGGATTCGTCTATAACCCGCTTTTCAAATATGAGTTCATTTCATTCATAAAGTCCTTCACCAGAACAAATGTGCCCAACAAATTGACCTGCTCCCAACTGAGTGGCTTCAAATCTCAGTTGGTAGAGCATTGTGCCAGCATCGCAGAGGTCATGGGATCGAATCTCGTTGAAGCCACCTGAATTTTTCAGGTGTCGATAAGTGTGAGGATCACTTCCCTCTTTCGTCTTGAGATTTTTCTACTTGTAACTTTACAAAATGAGGGGTGGTCCACAGGGGTGGTCCATGGACCTGGGGTCCATGTTTTAGATACGTCCACAAGCTGATGAAATCTACATTTTGTGGATCCATCGCAATCATAAAGATAAAAGTAGTTTTCTACTGTTTTTCTTTCCGTTGCGAAGAAATTACAGTTGAAGGTTTTTCAATGCAGACAGAAAAGTTGACCTGGTCGTTGAGACTAAAAATTATTATGGTTGACTGGTGATTTTTTTTTCTTGTTTATTTGACCAGCAGAATGTCTGTTGAATGTGAGCTTGCGTGACGATCTCCGTAGACGTGAAAAGAGTGATTTTGATTTGAGACATTTAAGAATTTAAATACGACTGTTAATTTGACATTAACGTACTCAAACAGTTTTCATTCTCTTTTCATGAAGCAAATTAAGAAAGGAAAAAGGCGACAGGTGGGCCGCAAACAATCATCAATTGTTGTAATTCAAGAAAACCGTACATTAGTTTCGTAATTCATGCACGCGCTGCAGGCCTACAACTCCCTTACTCACTCACTCACTCACTCACTCACTCACTCACTCACTCACTCACTCACTCACTCACTCAGACAGACAGACAGCCCCGATGACAATATGGTAGTGCACTTATAATAAGTGCACTACCACAAAAATGGCATGCAGATTTGAATACTCAGTTCAAATTTCAAAACTACCGGTCACGCGTGATGTAGCTTCTCTGTAAGCGATGAGATGGCTCAATTTCAAGTCATCTGAATGGGTATGCACAGTCTTCGTCCGATCGTACCAAAATTGCAATTTAAGAGTATGTGTTGATTTTGAGACAACCTAAATGACAACATGCACCCTCACAACCGCCATTGCTGTTATCTACAGCATTATTTTTTATCCATATATTTCTATCAGGTATGATAATGTTATCGATTTAATGATGAAAATTACAGGTAGAATCATCTTTAAGACAACGTTTCGGTGTCCTCATGACATCATCATCAGGTCAAAATATAATATTTAGCAGATGACAAGAACATCGACTTATGCCCAGTCTTCATTTCTCGAAAAGTTGAACAAGATCTCAAACATAAAGAAATGAAGCCCGCGTTGATCAACGAACAATCAGTAGTTTACAAATTTGAATGTGGCTGGTGTGATGCCAGCTATGTTACTTACATGCGTCGACACCTCTATCAACGAGTCGATGAGCATAAAAGATCCCGGCATAGGAAATCGAACGTTCGAAAATCGAACTCAATCCGTGGATTGAGTTCGATTGAGTTCGGCAATCGAACGAAATCGAACACCACACTTTCAGTGAGTTCGATTTCCGAACAAATCGAATTCAATCGAACAAATCGAACTCAATCGAACTCAATCCGTCTGATTGTGTTCGATTGAGTTCGGAAACCGAACTCAATCGAACACCATTAAATGGATTTCGTTCGATTGGCTCTGGTTAACCTATACAAAGCAAGCCCAAAGCAACCCGGCAAAGCAAGTTCTTCTTGCGCTTTTTTTACCATTTATTCAATAACACAAACCCCATTTATAAACTGTCCACGGCAGTTAAGAGAACATGCAGAACAGAACAAAACAAAGCTATCATTATTCCCGCGGGCTTATTTCGAAATTGTCGTACCCTTTCCTTTTTTAGCTAACTTACAATAGCGGCAAGACAACTCGAAGGATTACTTTTATGCAAAAATACAAGCAAAGTACTAACCGCGACACAGGCTACGGCATAAAGTAAATGGATGATTATGAAAAATATCTTACTAACGATGTACATGATTCTCTCAAATTCATCTTGGACAATTAACAGTGAACACGAGAGTAAGAGGTGAACGAGCGTCAGTATATTGGACGTTTGGGACCATCTTACTGCCATGATAGAAAGGAGAAATAGTAAATGCAACAATAAAATTATCTTTCTCTTTAGGTCAAAATCAAAGAAAATGATCAAATGTTCGTGTACATTTAGTTATTGGGTGTCAAGAGTTTATCTTGCCCCGCGCTCTTAAGAGTGTACCTCTTGAAGATGACAAAGCATTGTTCTTGTGGAAAAAAAGAGAGCTGATTGAATTCTCTGGTACCTCGCGTACTTCCTCTGTTTGTAAATTCAATGAATCCGTAGAAGTGACGGTGACAAGCCCATTATCGTCACATGTGTCATTTTGCATTTGTCTGGCTTGTGATACCTTTTCAATTAGATTTGCTTTACTCTCACTTGATTTGAAAGACACGCCCATCTCCATCAGTACTTCGCGTAGTAGTATCACAGTCATATCTTTAGGATCCCCAGCCTTAATTTTTGCAATTTTCTCGTGCTTTTCTTTCTCCTCCTGCTTAGCACGTTTTGACTCTGCAGCTATTAGTGCAGGCAATCTTTCTGAAATGAACCTCTGATTGGACCTAATTGTCCACGCTCGTTTGCACTTCGGAAGGCACGGCCTTTCTCTCCTATTTTCTTTAAGTAATGGTCCGGCTAAAAAGCAGGCAGAAAAACAATAGCCCGCGGCAATAGCGTCGGTTAGTTAAAATGTGCCAACATTTTTAATCAAATTAAGTTCGGCTGTTCCCATTGGTGTAAGCAGCTAAAAGCGCGAAATTTGAATTTCAATGAAAAATGTAATCGACTTGCCGTCTAAAAAAATTAGATTCTGTTTCGTAGAACAAATCATTATGCCTTCAAAAACTATGTTTGTAAATATCGTCAAGATTCTATGCGCCATTTGATTGGCGCATAGAACAATGCCCAAATTTGGCCGAGAGACAGAGATCAAGGGCATGGGGAAAGAGAAATCCAAAAAAGGCTTTTTTTTCATTTTTTTCTCATCTTTTTTCGACATTTTCCGATATTATCCAATCAGATGCCTCGATTGGAGTGAAATTAAAAATTAATATTTCGCAGCTTCTAAGTACTTTTGCCGCTGGGCTGCCTGCTTCTTAGCCGGACCATTACTTAAAACCCTGAAAACTTCGCCGTACTTGACGTCAAAGCGGCATTCCTGGTAGCCTTTGACTATACATTTGAAGCTTACGATCCACAACGCATCTGAAGCCATTTCTTCGGAATTTCTTCGTTTACGAAAAACACGTGCGCTACACTCAGGACTGAAGTAACTCGAGCTTCTAAGATCTGGTAATGGATTTTCAACGTCTGTTTTACATAAATCACGAGTTCGAAAATCGTTCAATTGGGTTCGATCGATTTTTTTCTTGTCGGTGAGTTCGATTTCGTTCGATTGGCGAACTCAATCGAACTCAATTGAGTTCGATTGAAATTTAGTTCGATTGGGTTCGATTTACTATGCCGGGAAAAGATCTGGATCAATATTCAATCACAGCCAAAGTCAACATCAATCAAGAACAATAACATCTTATATCTTTCGCATTCTTAAGAAATGCCCCGGCAAATTTGATTGTCTTCTATACGAAATGTTCCTTATTCGCAAGCACAAACCGTGTCTAAATATTCAAAGTGACCGGATAAAAGCAAAACTCTTCACCTAAGCTCTAGGGACTTTGAACTTGAACTTAAACATTAATATTATGATCTGTTAAATATTATATTTTGACCTGATGATGGTGTCATGAGGACACCAAAACGTTGTCTTAAAAATGATTCTACCCGTAATTTTCATATATTTCTCTCTTATAGAAATCCCATCTGCTCCCAAACATGTCACAGTTACATTCGTCAACCAAACTGTCATAGGGCTGACATGGATGCCACCGGAAACAGATGATGATCAGAGTCGCGTGTACTATGACGTGGAATGTTGGGAGACTTGCAATGAAAATAAGGACAACGAGTGTGTCAACAGACCTTGTGATAATGATGTTAATTACGTACCAAGTAAACAAGGAATAAACAAGACCCAAGTAATGATCACAAATCTTTCGTCATTTGTAAATTACAAGCTAACGATTTACTCAAGGAACAGAGTAAGTGATTTGGCTCATGAGATGCATGGACTTGAAGGAAACTTTGCTTTAATCAATGTGATAACTAATGAATCACGTAAGTTTTATCATTTCTATTATGTTTGTTCACAAGCGCATCTACTTATCTGACCATAAGAGATAGGACAAAGCCCGGAAGAACAGAAAATATTGGCACAGGAATTTTTTCCACAGTTTTTTTTCTTGGGATTCAACCTTTGCGTTGCGTCTCGGATTTTCTATTATTGGTTTTTAATCGGTGATATCAAGTAGACGTCTTCTGACGAAATTAAGAAGCACTGACACATAGATGATTTAACAAAACGTAAACCATGGCTTTTGAAAATCATTTTACCCTGTTACAATCGATTTCAAGCCCCGGCTGAACGCTAGGGTGTGCTAAGTCCGGCTGAACTCGTTTTAAACAATCCGACTATTTCCTGCTTAAAGAGTTTGCACTAGAAGCAAAGTCGGCATTTGCAGTTGTAGCTCATTCGGTCTGTAGCGACTTCACCACCAACCCTATTTGCTACAGGAAGGGATCTTGCTTTTATTTTCCTCGTGCTATAGGCGGCAACTATGAAGAACCGAACGAAAACGAGACAAACGTCACCAGAGATAACTTGATCGAAACCTGAAGAAGCAGAAGCCTTTGTTAATGCTCAAGTCAGCTCATGCTTAGAACAGAACAGTGCATTCCTTATTAAAGATCATTAAAATGCTAAGAATTAAACGATAGAAAAGTCATGACATAGCCTTGACATACAAAGTGACTAGTGGTAGCGATTTTTATTGAATTTTTGAGAACGTTGACATAATTTTTTTAGCTTTATGCTTGGCGTAGTCCAACTATCGATGACAAGTTTTCTCAATCTGACAACTTGCATTTGATCTTGACCAAATAGGTCGACAAACTGAAAGTATGTGGCCCCGCCAATCACCCTTTCTAACAGTCTTAGGGACGGAACTGTTAGACAAGATCAAGCGGCCTAAAGCAAAGATGAGGCGCCTCTGCAGCCCTTAGGGCTGTTGCTTGTATGGTTTTTCTACAGATGGTATAATCGCGAAAAACTGTTTTGATATGAACTATAACACAAATATAGCAGTTATACACATTTTAAATGCATTTTATAGACTTGACGTTTCGTATGTTTCAACTACATGTTTGAAAAAGTATTACGAAACGTCAAGTCTATGAAATGAATTGCTTCAAAACGTTTATAGCTGCTATTTGTGTTCAGTATATTTCTAATCGCGCTTAGATGGCCAAAGAAGAGTCCATATGATACTGTTTTGATATGTTTTGGAAAAAGGACAAATATAGCAGTACGTTAGGATTAACCATTACTCATTTCTTTGGCAACACACTTTATTGCGTAATATTTCTTTGCTTATTGTTATTATAAAGCAAGTTTTGATATAAAAATGCGGAAGAATCTTTTAAAAATTGTTTAATACTAATGTAGGTCCTGGTAAGCCAGAAGTCTCCGTTGAAAGACTCAGCGAAAGGGATGCTGTTTTCGTATCTTGGACTTTGAGGGACAAAAATGGAATCATATTGAACTACAACGTGACCTACATTAGAGCGGATGATATGGTGGACCGGAGGAGTGTCAATACAACACAAATGAGTCAACAGTTTGAGGGTCTGATGGCTGGTAAAGCCTATGAATTCAGGGTACGAATTAAGTGAAAAGTAAAGGAAAGTGAGGGGCGGATCCAGAAATTCCAGAGAGAGGGGGCCGAAGAAATAGTGGCGAGAGTGCACTAACCTCCTCCCCCCTTCCTTACACGCCCTCTATCCAAAAAATTCATGTTGGTGATGTATATCTATCACGA
This sequence comes from Montipora capricornis, assembly GCF_036669925.1. Taxonomy (NCBI): domain Eukaryota; kingdom Metazoa; phylum Cnidaria; class Anthozoa; order Scleractinia; family Acroporidae; genus Montipora; species Montipora capricornis. Next base: position 524,580 of record NC_090888.1, on the reverse strand, counting down.
GCTGGAAAATGCATTTGAAATACGAAAAACTCTGAAACTAAACTAATCATTATCTAAAGTAAAACCGCCTGATGCACACTGTACCACTTAAAATCGGGAGGAGATAAAATGCAACCTACATTTACTACTCACCTGGTTTACGAGTGACAATGAGATCATTCTTTTGGAAACTGTTGCTTTCCTTTCGCTATTCTTTTACAAAGCCTAACATGTTCACTGGCACAACTGTATGTAAGACACACTGTAAAACATCTTTCAGTTTGTCGGTTTGAAGCTAGTTTATAAGGGCCGTTGATTCGAACAACGTACCATAAATTTTCTTATTAACCTTGTTTATTAAAGAAAATACATTTATGTAACAAAGCTCGAAGAGTTTACAAAAGAAATAAAATTCCTGGACAAAAAAAAAGGGGGGGGGGGGGGGAGGGCGCTGCGTCCACCCCTAAATCCGCCCTTGAAGTAAAGTAACCATATTTCAGGTCGATAATTCGAAATAGTAATTCAATTGACAAACCTGAGGTCGACGATGCGTTCATTTTACACCCCTCCCTCTACCAGTGCTCCGTTTTAAGGGTATTGAAAGTTACTTAAGATGCACAGAAAAGTCGAAACAAGGATGTGAGATCCGGGAATCGAACTCGAGATCCCTTGCACCAAGGTCGCGCACTAACCGACTGTGCCATCCTTGCTTGCACGAATCGCTATTTCATTAGATTACCATTTTCATTTTCTTTCTGGAATATCGGCGGAATCAGTCTGTCTTAATTAATCTTAATATTCAAGCTGGGGGCGTCTTGATAGATCCATTTTGTTACTCTTAATTAAAACAGGTATATGCCGTGAACAGCTACGGTAAAGGACCCACAGGAGTGACTAGCTTTAGCCTTCAAAATGGTTTGTTTCCTGAGTTTTTTTTTATTATGGTTTTAAAAGAACAGTGTAAGGTTCGAGGAATTGAAAGAGGGTTATAACTTGATGGAAGGGAGGCTGCGTTTTGTTGAGGTATATTGTTACTATTACATTATAAGACCTGAAATTAAAGCCCTGTAGTTTTTTTCCATTCAAGTTGTTCGTGAAGGTGGTGTTGCCGAAAAATTGCTTGTTCCCATTGCTGCTGGTGGTGGAGGGCTCTTATTCATTCTTCTTGTCGTAATGGTCGTGGTCATTTTTATTACACGTCGAAGGTATGTTCGTCACTAATGTGCCTAATTTTGGTTACGCTGTGGATCCAATTGAATTTCTGGTCTCCACTCACTTGATCGGGAGCATAACTTTTTCAATCGAAACATCGACATGGCCATCGTCGGTGACGTCTTATGAAAAAGAAGGAACGTGTTCGCCGTCCATCGCAGTTTGCAATATTAAAATTTCGTATAAGCGTTATAAATGTAAATTATAAAAGTTGGATGATTCGAAAGTTTGTTTCCCTTGTTGTTTGAATAATTTATCAACAGTTTCTAATTTGTTTCTTTGTCATTTTAGAAACAGGAATGTCCATAGAAATTACATGGACAGCATTGAGCGTGGTAAGGTTTCCTTTAGGAAGGTTATTAGTGTCAGTAGCAATCATCATCAACATTTGAAAATAGCGTTAATATTTGACTTAAGGACAAAATGCCAAAATCTGGAGTAAAAAGTTAAATGATCTTTTACCCACGCATATTTCCATTCCCACCCCGGTATGAAAGAATATTGCGGTCTGTTTTCAAAAATTGCTGTTTGCAGTCGTTTAATCAGGGATAAATACTGCACTAACATGTTTGTTGTTTGGTAACGATGATTTTTTTTCTCTTATTAACAGGAGAGGAGATGAATCAACGCCAGTACGTTGACCCATCAAACTATCTTGACCATATGGAGCTGTTAGCAACTTTTACGACGGAAGTAGACAGAAGCAAAGTCAAATTGGAAGAAATGATTGGACAAGGTAAAAAATATTCATTTAAAGTCATTAATAGATGCCGATTCGTTCTTAAGCCAGGCTTTCTTTACTCTAAACTGCAGGTGAATTTGCTGATGTCTACAGAGGGACAAAGAAAACCCAAGGAAAACAGCAAGTCGTTGCTGTCAAAGTACTCAGGGTAAAATTTAGATCTAGAATGAATGCATTACATTGTACACAATATCAGCCTCTATCGTTGGGATCATTCTTTGGCCACAGACTCGGTCAGAATTTCTTAAGGAACTAAGGCCCTGTTATGCAAATCATATCAAAGCGAGAAACGGCAAAACCACTATATAAAACCTGAAAATACCAGGTATTTGACGTAATGAGGTAGAGACATGCAGATCGATAAAACGTTTCTCTTCAACCAGACAACCACGTTTCTTCCATACGTTTCTCGTTACCAGTATGTGCCTTGCCATCCTTCCTTTTCGCTCTGTACCATCTTAAAATCTCGCTGCAAGCTTTCTTCGCGAACAAGCCTTCCTTCAGTCTACTTTGTATTTGCCAAAATCAGTGATGCAGTATTAAGTATTTATGAGTCAATGAGTTAGTGCAGTTACCCTAACCCATAAAATGAAAGCTAAAATTTCAGAGTGCCTACTTCAGGCCTAATCACTGAAACGAGGGCTTAAGCTTAATCATAAATTATTGCTATATTGACTGTGAGTCTCGTTGACTCATGACTCATTGACTCACTGGCTCATTGACTCATAAATTATGCGACCTCGATGCATCATACTTTATGCTTGGCCGTTTTTGATGCCCTTCTACCACCCTCCCCTTTTATTTTAACTCCACAGCCTGGTTCAAGTGAGAAAAACCAACGAGATTTCCTATCAGAGGCGTCTATTATGGGTCAATTTAATCATCCAAATGTGATTAAGCTCATTGGCGTTGTTACGAATAGTAAGTGTATCGATTTTTTATCGCATTTCTATTATCATTACAGTCTCGAGCTTGTACAACTGAGAACAGGTGCTCTCCTAATTGGGGAGACTGTAAATAAAAGCCAAGATCAAATAAAATGTTGGTTTCTGGTGAGAGGGGAAAATCGGAGTGCCAGGAGAAAAACGTCTTGGAGCAGAGTAGAAAACCAACAAACTGCGTGAACTTAACATTGCTCATATGGATATTAGCCAAGATATAACCTGAAATGAAGTCCAAGTCAACGGAAAGAAAACTTATAATAGTGGTATAAAAACATAATAAAATAGCAAAAGACGAGAAGATTCCGCCACGTTGGCAGACAAAGCTCAGTCGACGCAATAACGGATTTATTATACACGGCGATAGACTTACCTTTCCAACCCGTCTATCCAATCATAGCCCCGGGATACGGTCCATCACATCCGATCACGAAGCTAGCTAAGTATATAATTAGGGCAGGGGCAGAGTTGGCAATTAACAATTGTTACAGCATGAAATGAGTTTAAGCTTTGATTAGCCATCCAAGGGGAAGTGCATTAGTTTTGCAGATTGTTTCTTTTCGACTCTTCACTAGTCGTTTCTGATACGTAGGTAGGCCTATGATGATTATTACGGAATTATTGGAACAGGGATCGTTGGAAAGCTTTTTGGAGGTATGTTACGTACACGATAGAAAAGCGTCAAATAATATTTAGAGGTTGATTTGTATACTATGAAAGCAAACTTCCTAATATGCAGGAGGTCTAGATGGGTAATTTTATTTTACTTTTGCATATTTAGGTACGTGCATATTAATTGTTCCTTTTGTTTCTTTTTAAACGCAGGCCCGGAGAGGAATTTTGACGAGCCTTCAGCTTTCTGGAATGGCAAGGGGAGTTGCCTGTGGCATGGTTTATCTTTCAGAGATGAATTTCATTCATCGGGTATGCTCTTAAATCGTTTTGACTGCTACGCGAATCGCATTCAATGATCTCTTTAACCAACGCTACCTTTCATACCCTACCCTTTCACATATAACCCTTTAAAATGACCACACATCGTATATGTGCTCACGGTCTCAAGTCTTCAATTGTGAACTTAACAATATTTTCGACCAATTATGGCAGTGATTTTCTTAAGGGAACTTAGTTGCCTTACAATTCTTTTAAGGAAGACAATGTACCGAAACCGCAAATATTGTTATTTGCGCGATCACAACCTGAGCGGTCAGCGGTCATAGAAAAGAGGAAGTAATCGCGCCGGCCATGAGCAGTGAACGTTTGTTATGGAATGCCGTTTGTGTCAAAAATACTTCTTGTCATATATAAAACTTATCATTAAATATATAAAAGTTATTGCTCTTTAAATAAAACGTGTTAGCTTAAACATAAAACTTGCTACAAAATGTAAAACTTGTCACGCCGTATATAAACGTTTGAAAATACAAAACTTGTCACGCCATATATAAAACTTGTTGCAAGGAATTTCTCACGCCCTATATAAAATACTTGTCACGCAATACGCCTATTGGAGCCCAGTATCGCACCAAAGGGACGAGAACGAGGCCATAAACTTTCGTTTCCAGGATTATAGACCCTATAAAGTTGCGTGCTTCTGTAGTGCACAGACCTGAGAATTTGTGGGGTGATTTATGAATTTGTTTCCTACATCATTCCAAGTTTTTGACTTATTTCATTGAACGGCTTCGAGAGGTGGTTTGACGCGGTCTGGAAAGAGCTTGAAGTGTGGTGGATTACAGAGGAGATCTGAGAGGTTATAAAGGGCAGCTGGTATCCCCAAATATACTTCTTTTTGTATGGCATCCGCTGGTCCACTACATCGATGAACAGCTTGTACCAGTGTTTACAAATATCGTCAATGGTCATGGAAGATATATGCAGTATGCCAGGGGATTTTACCAAGATCAGCTAGGAAACTTATTGTCGAAGCCCTTCATACTACGATATTCAATGAGCTTAGGTCTAGGTTGAGGTCAAGTGGTCTTCTGCTTCCGTATATCATTGTTCCGAGTACTTGTAGCAAATCGTTCTGGGTTGCTGGCAATAAAGACATCAGTGACGCAGAGCTGTTGAAATGACGACTTCACGGAAGGCTGCCGACTGTGATTGCCTAATAATCGAGACAGTGACTCATTTATGTCCTTTTGATTACCTCTTTGCCTTTCCACTCTGTTTTGGTCTTTAAGACCATCACCAAGACTTGATAGTCTCTCAACGAGGTTTCTGTGAGAAGCCATCTTGCTAATCCTGGAAACTTAAAGTGCCCCTAACCCCAAAATATTTTTTCGCTAAAATGAATCTTTGCACCTGTTCGAAACGCATTGCGGCCATTTTTTCATTTTTCTAACAAATCCTGCCATTTTTATAGGCTTCGAAAGTTGCGAAAATCCAAGCATCTTTTGTTCACGACCGAGTCAGAATGGGAGTGGGTCTATTCCTGATTTGACGTCAAAAACTGATTTACATTGTATTAACTCTTTGTAAAAATGCATGCAAAGAAGATTGTGACGTCAAATCAGGAATATACCCACTCCCCTTCTGACTCGGTCATGAACAAAGGATGCTTGAATTTTCGCAACTTTCGAAGCCTATAAAATGGCAGGATTTGCTAGAAAAAGGAAAAAATGGTCGCAATGCGTTTTGAACAGGTGCAAAGATTCATTTTAGCGAAAAAAATATTTTGGGGTTAGAGGCACTTAAAGTCTCGACCTTTGGCGCGGTACTGGGTTCCATTAGGCGTAAATTTTATACATGGCGTGAGAATTTTTTTTGCAACAAGTTTTATAGCCTGCGAGCAGGCTCTTTTGTAAGTGTCGTGCGAGCGGCGAATCCGCGAGAGAATTGGGGCGGGAAAAAGAAGCCTGCTTGCAAGCCACCCCTTTTGAATTCTCTGCGTTCGTCCACGAACGCGGTATTCTGATTGGTCAAAAGTAACATGGGATGACAAGCCGCCGAGGCCGCCTATGATGCTACGATAACAAGGAAATATTGAATTAAACTTCGGCGGCGTTTGAGGCAACTGTTATGGAAGCATTTTGCGGGCTTTCTTGTAAAATCTAGCCTGCCAATGCAGCTAAAGAAAGAACAGAAAAAAATTAGTAAATTGCCTACTTGAAGATAATTGAAGCTCTAGAGGGACGTGTTCGCAGTAGTGCCGACTGGTTATGGAAAAAAGGTTTACCTTTCAGCTGTTTTGTATTGCAGTAAAATTTAAAAGGCTATCGGAAGTAATTTGCCCACTGGCTAGCCTAATGCAAGACCAAGTCGAGGAGGGAAATTCGCGGGGCTTGAATTGTAAAGCTCTACGGACATGAAAGATTTTCTTATGCAGTCTTCCGCAAATAATATAATATTTACTTTAACTTACAGTAGACCCTGTACACCCCGGTGTGATCACCACATCTAGCCAAAGACATCTATGAAATCGAGAAGGTACAAAGGAGAGCTTCGCGAATCGCCCTAGGCCAAAGACGACAGGAGATGACGTACGAGGACAGGTGTAATATACTTAAATGGAACTCTTTAGAACGTAGGAGGGAATTTCTATCCCCAGAGTGGAGTGCTACAAGATCGTATTCAAACTGAATGGTCTGAATTTCAGCGATTATTTTGAACTGTGCAGGAGCACTAAGACGAGATCCAACCATCGATATAAGATGCAAACTAAACTCGCAAAATTAAACTGTTATAAATATTTCTTCTTTGTTAAGGTAATCAAACTTTGGAACGATCTTCCATATAATGTATTAAATTGCAACGATAGTCCAAATTATGTGAAGCTATGATCTTCGCAGTTATGAACGCAATTTTTACAATTGCGTAGAGAAGCCTGAAAAATTCAGGATTTCAACGGGGTTTCAACCCGTGACCTCGCGATTCCGGTGCGACGCTCTAACCAACCGAGCTATGAAGCCACTGATGTTGGGAGCTGGTCATTTGTGGGTTCTAATGGTCCCGTGAGGAATGAATCAATGATGAAATGGTATATGAAATGAATCATACATGAACTGCGGATATGAAATCAAGTGAAGCTATGATCTTCGCAGTTATGAACGCAATTTTTACATTTTTTTATATTTTCGAACATGTTGTATATACGGCGTTTACAAGTTTTATATTTTGTAGCACGTTTTATGTATAAGCAATGAGTTATATACATTTAATGATTAGTTTTATATATGACAAGAGGTTTATTTGATACAAACGGCATTTCATAGTTTGGCGTTGAGTTGTTTTCAAATGCTGGAAAAAACCAAAGTGTAAGTAGTTCGTCTTTTGTCTTAAGTTTCCAATCTTCGCTCATACATTTCGTATATTTAGAATCTTACATCTTGTAATAAGTGAATGTGCGCGTTGAAAGAAAGTTTAAATACTCTGAAATTATGTGCCGGCCATTTTAGGTTGGCTAAAACCAGTTCAACAATGTCAAGATACTGTCTTCTAACAAGGATTAACTCAACAACTCTCCTGCACATGGCGGCAATGTTTTGGTACCATATGAATCACCGTGTTTGCTTAACAAGGTGCACTCATTGCTGTAGCGTAACAGGTCACCACAGCAACAGGAAAGCCGTTGAAAAACACGCTATATTTTGTAATTAAATGCTTATATCTTAAAAACGAACTCGTTGACACCCAAAGGATCAGAGGTATAAGATGTAGCTCTTTGCAAAGTTTTAGAAAAAATCTTTGGACCAGATTTAGAGGCTTATTAAGTATTCCAACGCTGAAGGTAGCTCTGAATCCGCACTGGAGAAATTCTTAAACTTTGCAAGGAGTTTCAAGCAGTAGCAAATGGGGGTCGCTTCGCTCTCGAGATACAAGCATTTAAGGACGTTCGCGCGAAATTTTTTCAACATTGATTTTCTTCTGAAACTTTTACCACTGTAAGATGATGAGTTAGTTATGTCAGAAATGTAAAAAAAATGGGGGGTCACCGACTTCGTTTTGGAGAGAACATGTCCGGAAAAACACCCAAAATGTGACAAAATCGGGCTTCGTTATCGAATAAGGCCAGTGTCTGTAAACCCAAATATATTGCAATTAAATCTTTGAAGTGAAATCTTCTCTGCCAAATATTGTTTAAGTGGACTAATTAAGTGAATTTAGTCAACTGGTGAGGTTCCTTAAAGATCAAGTTCGCATTTAGCGACCACAGTTTCACGCGCCTTGCAGCCGCAAGATGGCAGGATTTGATGTCCCGTGAGCAGAAATCTTGAAATTTCTTGAACTTCCCACATTGATTTTTTGTTCATTTTTGGACAACGTGGAGATAACTGTAAATAAAATCCGTTTCTGGAAAGAAAAATAGGGGTCACCGAACGTCCAAGACCGTTAAATCCAGGCAAAGCTATAGCAATGGCCTTTTGCCCTATCAGTTCTCATTTTATTACTTAGCGCGCGCGCTCAGGTATGACGTGGCGGGTGCATTTGCGTGCGCAGTAAGGATGCGCAGAAACAGTTGGCGCGAACGTCCTTAAGTGTTTTTAGATGGGTACCCCAGTTGCTGTGTACATAACCTATTACAACTCCGTGAATTTGAGCTTATTTTGCCGTTCAGCATTTTGTTTCGTTATTGTAGTTTAACATGGTGCCGTATATACAGTGTTATAAAGTTAATCTTTCTTATAGAAGAGTTCTTGAGAGTTTTGAAACTGGTTTGAGCCCCCACCCCTAAGTTTTTGTGTTGTCACAAAGTGACCGCCATATGTTGCTACTTTAAATAATGAATACCAACTGCAGCAGTAAACGAAATGTATATATGAATAAACTGGCCAGTCAAGTTGGGATGACTGAAACTCTATCCCTCACCAAATCGCTTCCCTTTTTATCCTTAAGGATCTCGCTGCTCGTAACATCCTTGTGGGTGATAACATGTCGTGCAAGGTATCAGACTTTGGTCTTTCAAGAGAACTGGCTAATGACAACCCGGAATCAGAGTACCAGACTCAGGTAAAACCTCCAATCGTAACATAAGGTGAAGTGCATGGAGTTGCATTTTATCTCCAGGCTCCCATCAAGTCATAATAAGCTCAAATTTCTAGTTTGCTAAGTTGTTCATCGGTGAATGGAAGAAACGAGCAAATAAATTTCAGCAATTTCTCGTGGCTATGACCTTATAATAGCTGTTGTAAGTTTATGCTTTCAGCTATCATTCTATCAAAGACTTGCGGTTAACGTTGGGAAGTTTAATTAAACGGAAATCAAGAAGCTAGAGTTGCTTTTCAAAGTTTTTCCGAATTTCGAGCAATTCTTATGGTTAAGGTTGTTGCTTAAAATATATTGAATTACTAAAATCGCTTTCGTGACAAATGCACTTCTGTTTTAAGTTGCGATTGTTCTTTTGTTTTTTTTTAACACAAAGGGAGGTAAAATTCCCGTTCGGTGGACCGCCCCAGAAGCTCTGCATAAGAGGATATTCAGCTCAGCTAGTGACGTATGGAGCTACGGTATTCTTCTGTGGGAGATCATGTCATTCGCTGAAAGACCGTACTGGGAATGGAGTAATGTAGAGGTAAGTATTGTGATGTTGGGCAATGTCCCCCCATATCATCTTAGGTTACCAATTCTGAGTGACGGAATTTGTTTCACTTTACTACTACCTTTCACTAGACGAAAAATTACACTTTTGTGAACTCTTATGTTGATCAAGAGGGGAAGAAAGTTACAAAAGCTGAAAATGTTCTCATGCTAACCCCTTTAATTTTGCTAAAAAGAGGCACATATTGTTAATGGTAATTTAATTGCCAAAAACAAATACAAGAACACCAGTGCCGGCTGCAGTTAGACTCACTGAGACCCCGTTTGAATGGAGAGAAAAATGTGTCCATGCTATGACGGTAACCCCTCCATCATAGTTAACATTAATGCGCATTTAGATAACAAGGATGTTTTCCCATCAGACCAGGTAAAAGCTGGCTTTTCTCTTAGACTGGGAAGAGCTCCGCATAGTTTAAACCGATTTGACCAGGGTAAGCCGAAGCCAAAGTGTTCAGCTTCCTTTGAATATCACCCTCATAGCCGAGGCAACTTTTTGTTGACCATATACAGAAATTTACAGGAACGACAAGAAAATTGCCTCGCCCAGAATTACTTAAAGGGGCTAGGTCACGCAATTTTAGGTAATTTCAGCATTGATCAAATGGTCATAGAATTAACTGAAATAACAAAATAACGGCTCAAAACAATAGAGGAACTCAAACTAAACACAGGAAAGCTAAGGAGGGACAAGGATGGACAAAACTGGGAAGGATTGAAATAGATTGAATTTGGGTAAATTTGAAAAACGTCGTCCCACTTTTTTTCAAATTTACATCAGTTTATATCAAAATCTCATTTAAACAGCTGGAAAATCATTCTTAATTGTTACGTGGCCGTGATTTTGCAAATGAAAGACTCTTGCTCTGCCAATTTGACGTTTAGAGCTCATAACTAACAAAATTAAACAAAATTACCTAAAACAGCGTGACCTAGCCCCTTTAACGAGTCTTCCTGAGCCTATTCAAAACGTGTAATCAGCATCTTTTCCTGTCACATTTGCCACTGATGTCGTTCGCTGATTCAATAGGCTATTTTCGAATTGTGCAGCAACAAAAGAACAGAGTCGATGTTCAGTGGAATAATTTGCATTTTCCTTTGTTTTGTACAAAACAAAATGCTAATTATTTCCCTGAACCTCGACTCTGTTCTTTTGTTGCTACACACTTCGAAACTAGCCTATTGTGCTGTTTCAGTTGGAAGTTAAATAATGAGCCTCAATAGGCCAGTTTCGTCTTCTAACGGTTGGACTGGATCTAGCATGAAATGGAGGCTAAAAGTAATTTGCATTTGAAAAGATTTGCCCGCATTAGCCTCCATTCCATCAGGGGCACCCAACGACCAATTTGTTGTAAAATGTATTATTATACCCCAGTTAATGAAAATAAATGTTATTAAGGCATTTTCAGGTGTTTTTCAGTGTTGCTGGGAACACATCATCTGTTCCTTTTTCCCAGCAAGACACACAAGAAATTTCCCAGCCAGCTAGATAAAATTGGTTGGTTTCCCAGCCAGGAATTCCGCGCGCTTTCAAATCCCTCGATCCAAAACGACCGAACAAAAGCGACAAAACCGGGACAAAACAGGTTTTTTCCGCAAGTGCAATCACTCTGACCAGCCGTCGTATGTTTGTGACTATTCTCTGGGAGAGGAAAGGGATTCTTTCTTCTTTTTTTTTATTATTATTTTTTTAAGTCGTCCTCGGTCTTCAGAGTTTCTACAGCCAGCTCGGGTTGAAATGCTAGAAAAAGTCAGTAATTCCCAGGCAAAACCTCTATCAATAACAAAATTTCCCAGCCAGCTCATCGAAACACCTGTATTTTTGCCAGCCAGCAAGATTCCTCTGGGGAACAGATAATGTGAGGAACAGATTCGTTGGGTGCCCCTGATTCCATGCTAGATCCAGTCCAGCCGTGAGAATTCGAAAATGGTCCATTCCAGCTTAAGAGTTAATTAACTCTTATAAAAGTAAGGAACATCCGTAACTATAAGCAAATTAAACTGAGAGAAGTTTATTTGATCTCAGTTCGATTTTGTCAATTTTCAGTTCTTATCAATATGCCATATTTCTCACGTTTTAGGTTGTCAGTCGAGTCACTTCCGGATATCGTCTACCACCTCCACAGGTACATTACTTTCGTATATAATTTTGGATAGTTTAATCAATCGCTCCTTCTTCTTGAAAGTGTATTGTGGATACCGGATTGAAAATAAAAGATTTTTAAAGATCCGAACTGCCTAAATTCCATTACCTTGTAACAGCCGAACAGACATTTAAAGGGAAATGTCTCTGTTTGCTTTTCTTACAAATGGCCATCACTCCGACAGATAAAATTCTTATCCCAGCATGCAGTACAATGTTGTTTCTTTTTCAATTAACTACTTTGTTTCCATTTTGTTTTCGACATGATCGTGAGGATCGCTTCTGCTCACCCGAATTTGCATCAGACCAACATATGTTTACAATTTTCCTGGAACTAGTGAATATTTGTCAGACTTCTTTACACAATTGAAATTAAAGAGTTAAAAGCGTAGGGGAAACGGTTTCGACACTGATTGATTTTGACCACAATAAAGACATTGATGAGGGGAAAAAGGGCCACTAGAACATTAAGACGTCTCATTTGTTGTCCTCCTCCAGGGCTGTCCAAAGATTATTCACAGTTTAATGTTGGATTGCTGGGAAGCAGAGAAGAATAAAAGACCTACGTTTGCCGAGATTGTTTGCCGCCTGAATGAAATCATCCGCTCGCCGGACTCATTAATAGATGATGCTTCTCCGCAATCTAAAACTCAGTAAGTGGAATGTTTCATGTTACCTGCTTTATACACGTTTTTGACCAATTATATTTAAAATGATAATGATGACTATTAGAAATAGAATGGTTTTGTGACATGAATAGGATATATGGATAAAGTAAATTAACCGTGCGCTAGGTATTTGCCTTCGGCGCCGGAAGCCATATCAGCAGGCTTTGATATCATGAAGCCATATTAAATAAAGGGCAATGACAGAGTTCAAACCCCATCTGGACATTGGATTTTTTTACGAGTTTCCAATGGATGCAATTTCAACAACATATACATAATTCTCACATTCGCTCACTTGAATGAGATATGACGTCAATTATGATGACGATGATTTTGAAGTAAAGTTCTAGTAGCATTAGTTCTGTGAGTTCTCTTTGAACACGCGCGCACTTGAAAGAACTCGACCTTTAAAGCTGATGTGCGCACTTGTATTCGCCGTACTCGTTTATTACGATAGCTCCTTACGCGAGTGAACGCGAGTGAAACGTCCTCATTTTCTAACCTAAGCGATGAATCGTCTGCAGATTTAATAGTAATATAATGTGTTAATATCCTTTATTAGATCAGTGGGAAACGACATTACGAGGCCAGAATCTGTTAGAGAATGGCTAATCTCCATAAACATGGAACATTACGTCAAGTTATTTACAGCAGCAAACATCGACAGCCTAGAGAAAGTTGATAAACTAGAAGAAAAAGACTTGAGAGAAATGGGCATCAGTCTTATTGGACATAGGAACAAGATGAAGAAGAGCATCAAATCAAGGAGATCGCAGTTTATGAATACTGGTATGGAGGACCACGAGTAGTCAGAAATTTACTATTTCCGCAAAAACGTTTCAGCTTTTATTTCATCACAAGTGATAAAAGTTCGTTCAAAATAAGAGCGTCGCATCCTAGGAGACCCAGGGGCAGTCATTCGAGACGAGACGAGAATCGGGACTTGAGTAAAGTTTTGAAAAGTTTACGCCAGTCCCGATTCTCGTCTCGTCTCGTCTCGACTGACTGCCCCTGGGTCTCCGAGGATGAGAACGTCGTAGACTAGAAACAGAACTAGCAATCAGATTGGATTTGGAATATATTGCGGTACTTACGTATGCCATAGTAGAATGAAAGATTTTATTAAACATTATCTATTCAAATGTCGTGGCCCTTCTTCAGAGCTCCCCTTTGAGACTACGATTAATTTGGCACACAGTGTTGTCTCCGTTGACCTAAAGATTATGATGCAGGTGACCATCGGGTTTTTTTACGTGTCCCAAAGACTCGACACAGTTGTACTTCACTAGTAATGGAGCTCAGATTTGTCAGGTTTCCTTAGCCGACCCACGAGGAATGAACACATTCCAAGTGGATGAAGTGAGTCCGACGTCATGCGGTCAGTAATCTACTATTAGACTAGTAGAGTAGAAAAATCTAGTAACAAGCATTTGAAAAAGAACTCTGTATGGTCATGATAATAAAACGACGCTATCATTCAAATGCCTATAACTAAAGAAGAGTGCAGCCATATACGCTGACAAAGCTCGAGATCACGTTAGTTGGATCTTCACCACGATTGCCAGCCATCTTAACTGAAAAAGATGATAAATGACCCAGTTCTGTGCAATTTGTAAGACGTTTTCAAAGATCTTGCTATAGGGTCATCCAGAGCGGGATGGCAAGATACACTAAGCCGTGTGATGTCGTCTAGTAAACTGGTTTTTTATTCTTACATATCGTACGCTCGGCATACATGTATGAAACACATTTTCCAACTTACGATGGCCTTTAATTGTTACTGTTAGGCCCGATTTACACGGTACGACTTTGTCGCATGCGACAACGGCTTACGACATAATTTACGATTGTTGTGTACGTCAGAAAAAATGTCGTAGCATTTTAAAACATGTTTTAAAACGCTGCGACAATCGTAAGTCATGTCGTAAGCCTGTCGTGAGCTTGTCCCATGCGACAAAATCGTATCGTGTAAATCGGCCCTTACACTTAAACAATGATTTATATCTTATGATTAGGTGTATGTTTTAATTGTGTCTTATTTAGTTGCCCGGTTTTTTAATTTGATTGTATTCAGGTGAAAAGTTTTCCATAAGTACAATAACAGTATCTTTCTAAGTTCGATATGTGAAATGAAATAACGTAACCTACGATATTCTGTAGAATAGTTGACTGAAGAAAATAAAGGTACTGTTATGAGCGATGTATGCGTTAGCATATTTGCTTACGACTTCTCCATGTAACTGACGACACCGTGACCGAGTCACGACCATTTACAAGCACACGAGTCGTGAACGTCATATATGTAAAGGGTTCCTTAAGTCTGATTTAAACGACACCACTTGTCATTTTGTGCAAAAGTCATGGCGTAAGCAAGTCACAAGCAACTGTCGAAAGCAAAAAGATTCTACCGTCTAAGCCGCCATTTACATTTAGAAAAAAAAAGTTGTCATTCTTTCTTCCACATATACATCAATTGACACCTCACTTTATAGAAAATGTCCTTTATTTTGTATAAAAACGTCAGAATAATAATAATAATAAAAAAGGTCAAGAGGCATGACTAGACCAAGAAGCAATTGATTGAGTTCGTTTGGAATTTCACCAAATTGCACGTGAGAGAGTACTACGTGAATGCATAAGATGGATTGATTTCCGGTCAGAATGAATTCACCTTCAAAAACAATTTGCTGCACATTTTACACATTGTAGAGCTTACGAGTTTGCCCAAAGAGTACTGTAATGTGGACGTGGATAACGAGCTCAGACAAGAAAATCCCTCTCAAGTCAGTGAATGATACGGCGCTATAAAATAGGGTAAGGTGTGGTAAAAGGTGGAAGTTGAGTAGTTCCACGCCTCTCTCTTTCCAACACTTGAAGTCCATATCTGAGGGAATGGCTTCTGTTTAATAAGTCTTCAGTAGTTTCAGCAACATCACTTGGGAAACGACCAGCTCTAGATGCATCCTGCCCGCAAAATACATTGAATAGGGAACAAAAATCTGATTTTGTGATAAGAATAAGACATAAAGTCACGACATTTCGACCTCTCCTAGGTCATTTTCAAGTGTGGATAAAATATACGAGATACACAAACGCTAAAATATGATAAAATATGTAAGGTAATTGAGAAGTACTAATGAAGTTAGTGAGGTAGTTGGTAACGTTTTATTTTTATTAATTATTATTGGTGAGATATTTTTAGAATTACTGTAAAGTGCTATCAACCTCGTTCCCAGGTCTCTTTGTTCTCAACGACAATGGAGACCCTGGGAACGAGTTTGAAGCGCTGTTGGAAAGCGATAGAAATGGCGCTACATAAATAAAGTTCTATTATTATTATTATCATTATTATTATTATTATTATTATTATTATTATTATTATTATTATTATTATTATTATTATTAAGAAAACAGCGGGACATATAATAATGAAACAATAAAAAACAAAAGAAAGATCTAAAGAAATACTTTTGCGCGACTTGAATCGCACACTTTGTTAAGAGCTGGGTTCAATTCTTTGATAAACAGAATTTTGAAAGTAAGACAATCAAGTTTGTGATGGCCTTTAAAGTTTCTCGTGATGTTATCCCGGTCCATGTTATGTTGTTCGTTGAGATGGTTTCCCACTGTCGATCCTTTGTGTTCTTCAATTCGTTTGTGTAGGTGTCGGCACGTGCAACTGACATCGCACAGGTCACATTGGAAGTGTAACACCACGCACTCTTGATTCAACAGAGGCGGGTTGTCTCCCCACAGTTACCTTTCGTCCTTGATCTTTCTGTTTTTGTACGCGGTGCTAACCCTAACCCTTAAGGGAAGGAGGAGGAGAGTAAGTGAATTTCTTTTAGGCTTAATGCTGAAAAGAGTGTTAAACCTGTACCAGAAAGAACTGCTGCAACATCTCCACTAAACAGGGCTTATGACATCTATCATTTAATTAAGCTCCTTCTTTACCTCATCTTTCAAATTTAAGTTTACTTAAAGTACATTGTAGAAGAAAAAACGATGACAGTTAACACACAGGCACACTGTAGAAAAGAAAACTCTGTGTACAACTAAGAGAAGTCCACAGATGCTCCAACACTGAGCTGCAGGAGACTCAATGGAGATGAAATGTTAAATGTATGGTGACAATTTTTAATTTCATTGATCTTAAGCAAGATTGAAAGCCTATAATTTCGTTAGGTCCTGAACATTTAAGGGCTTAAAGTCCCATGTTTCTGACGATATCACTCTAGCATAACTTGTACAAAGTTCTTAAATCAGTGGCAATTTATACTCACCAGTGTTGCTCGAGACTGATGAAGTGAGGTTCTAAGATCCAAGGATGATGGCATCGGGGTGACTGTAGGCTTGGAGCTCTCCCAGCCAGCAAGACAATGCGACGATAAACCAACTGAATCAGTTGAATCAAAGCTGGATCGCCTGTGAGGCTTAAGTCGGTAGGGTGAAAGAAGAGCTGACCGAGGAACACTCACCCTAAGGGGAAAAAAATTGATTAATTATTAGAAAGTCTGTGCAACTCACCAGAAAGAAAGCAAGGCCCAAGGGGTTTACAATCGTTAATAAGCAATACTGGAGAAGAGTTCTTTCTAGCTACCTAAACTACCCAATTACTAATACAAGAAGCAATGTGCTTCAACAATATTATTATTATCAGTGCATTATAAGAAAGTTCCCTTAATTTCTCCTGGTCTGTTTATACACTAACAGTATAAATAGACTGTATATAACAACTTACCGTACATGTAGTGCAGTTACACAGAAGCTGCAATATAAGACTACTTATTTCACCGGTTTTCACAAAAAAAAGGATGCAAGATCCAAAATGTAGTCAAACAAAATAGCAAAAAACTATTAGACAACTAGACAGCAGTAAGCAGTGTGCCCCATCCCTCTACACCCAACAGAAAAAAAGAAATTGATTTTTGCCACCATTGTCTAGATGCAATTTCAAAGGTACAACAATTAGCAACTATCCACCAAAGTGGAGGTGGCTAGTGGTGGATATTTACCGAGCCAGGAAGCGGCGAGTTATATATCCACCACTAGTCACTGACACTGTCTATTTGAGGTGAATACATGTAGTTGCTTTAGTCTATACTGAAACAGTGATAATATCGCACAAAATGATGATTTTAACTCATTTATCCCTGCAAATTCTGCACGCGTTGCTCGGAGGTGAATAGCAAAGGATATCGGAAGTTTGAGTAACTAATCTGCGCACACATTCAACGCTATCCACTGTTTTAGTATATATTAATCACTATTAACCCAGTTTATTGATTCCATAGATTAGAACATACCGCACATAGCTTCCTTCTGCTTCATACTCAGACTCCCGTTTTGTGCGACAAACTGAACAAGGTGTCTCTGGCCCATGGATGGGAATGGCAAAAAGACGTTCATTTAATGTGTATGCATTATCACCTAAAGGAATGACAACAGACATACAAATGTTCCTCTCAACAAATTCAATGAAAACAATAATAATGACATTATCAATAGTAATCATTAACAACTATTCACCGAAGTGAATAATACACAGCACAAAAAATAAATTTGGATGTTTTCTTCACTTGTCACGGATGCAAATCGGGACGCCATTTTTTCCCGAGTTGCTCGGAGGTAAATAGCACAGGATATTCGGAGTTTGATGAGCCAATCAGCGCCCGCGTTCAACGCTATCCACTGTTTTAGTATACACTAATAGCCTTTAGTATATACTAAGACAGTGGATAGCGTTGAACGCACGCACTGATTGGTTACTCAAACTCTGGATATCCTTTGCTATTCACCTCCGAGCAATTCCCGCGGAATTTGCGCAGGAAAATGTTGTAATCTTTGCAGGAATAAACAAGTTAAAATCCTCTTTTTGTGCTATATTATCTCACTGTTTTAGTATATACTAAAACAACTATTCACCTCAGTGTCGGTGGCTAGTGGTGGATATTTACTGAGCCGTGAAGTAAATATCCACCACCAGCCACCTCCACTTCATTGAGTAGTTGCTAAATATACTGTAACTTTATGTTGGTCTTATTGCAGCTTGCATCCCAATATTATTAGCTGACTTGCCCGAGCCAACTTGTGCAATAAAGACCTTTAAAAGGTCAAAAAATAAACTTTGGTTTTTCTTTCATCTCACAAACTTTGCAAATGATCTTGCCTTAACTGGCTGGTCGCAAAATGATGGTGTTAGTTGCTGAGAGTACATGTACATATAACCACGAGAATATGAGAGTGCTTCCGGCATGTACATGTAACATCACTTGAGATTTCCCTACCCCATGGGCTGTAGGTGAACTTTGCTGAGCAGATGAAAAAGATTTAAATTACATTTACATGTAAGTTATAGTTAAGGACCGGACATAACAGGCTTTGAACCTGGAATCTCCAGATGCCAAGTCAAGTAAGTAACCACCCAACTACGCGCACTAATGAGGCTGAACCTATGCTGCATGTTCATTTCACCTAAGGGAGTTCACTGTCTCACAAAACGTACAAGGGTTACACATACAGTAAAAACAATCACTTTACAGCCCTCTTTCTTGCAGGGCCCATTAGCCCACTGAGTTCCTTGTGTTCCTTTTTTTCTGTTTTTTTTTTGGGGGGGGGGGGGGGGGGGGTGGGGGTGGGCTGCATGAGTCTTGGGGGCTTCAAGTGACAGAAAGCACAAGCTCATGGTGTTAAAGCAAACGTTTTAGACAGCTGGCTTTTTTATAATCAGTTTTCTTAATGCATTAATGTTTGAGTCTTTTAAGTCTGAGGATATTGGTAGTCCTTGACCAATACAATACAATACATACTTAATTGACCAATCCCCATAAGGGCTTTTCAGGGCCATTGAAACATAATCAACGAAACAAGAGAACAGAATAACAAAAACAAAAACTGTTAAGAATCCCTACTGATTGGGAGTAAACCAGTTGGCTATTTTACAAGTGATTACACCTGTATAAGATTTTCACAATCAAGAACATTAACCCTTTGACACTACACTGTAATCAGGGCAAGAAACTTTCTTTGTAATTAACTTCTCCCTTTGGACAAGTACACTGTATATTTTGCTTGTTTGATGAAATACCATGATTTCTCCTTTTGCTAAATCATATCTTCACCGCGTGCAGTGAACATGTCATTTTTATCTTTCACATGTGATGATATAGGTGTTGTCATGGTAACCAACACAATTAGCCAATAAAATGCACGCTTTCTCTTCATTGTAAGATACTTTTGTGCTTTAATATAATTCTTCTCTACTACATTAACATTTTTATTGCAAAATTTGACATTATCATGATTTGTTTTTCATAACTTTCATATCTTGTTTTATGTTACACAACATGCAAAACAAGTTGTCATATATAAATCTAGACATTTCATCAATATCTATATAATAAACAGAACATTACATGGCCGCTTGGGGATACAAATTTTATCTTCTCATGCTGAAAGTATCTCTCACTCGTTCGCAGATACTTGCAGCACTCAAAGATAAAATTTGTATCCCCGCGCGGCCATGTAATATCCTCTATTTCTGTAAGAGCTACTTATTTCTTAGTGCACTTACAGTTGTAGGTTATCAAATATGGAAAGAATGATTTATTAATATCGGTATACATGTATCCTAAGAAAGAAGGTAAGTTAAGATAGCTTCCTTTCTTAAGTTGGACCTCTACAGCTTGGTAGACCATTCTGACGACTAGGATCATGTTTTCCCTTGTCTGAATGGAAAAGTTACCCCTCCCAGACGGCCCAAAGTTTCCTTCCCTGGTAATGCCACGTAAATTAATGTTCAATGATCTCAATCGGGTTGATTTTCTTCCATAGACTACTCCAACATGTATTCATAAGTGCCTGTGGTTGCCCTCTGAGACTAGCCTGAAATGCAGTTTTCACTTGTTACATGTATTTCCTTGATAAGGTCTTCTACACATGCACCTGTACCACCAATAACTACATTGTACTAAAAAACAAAATTAACTTACAAGTGACTACATTCTCCACTTTGCTATCATGGGAACTTCTGAAAGGGGTGACTTTTTGGGGAGAGTATGGAAGTCTACAAACATGAGATGCAAAAGAATGACAGTCAATTCACAATTTGCATTGAACCCAAAATATCTCACCCAGGATCTCAAAATAAAACCATTCACCGGTTTCATAGCATTTGAAACCATTTAAATTTCACTTACTCGAAAATATTTGCTCCAAAGCAGTCTTTTTTGTTCACTCTCCGGAACTCCTTAAGATCATCAAAATAGCCATCAGGTCTTTCTGACAAATAAGAAGTGTTGTCCAGCATACCTGCAATCCAATCATATCCAAGTAGAGACCTCCGTTTATCGTCCCCGTCAATCTTACTCTGCTCCTGACGAGGTGAAACGTCAAAGCTCACACGGAGAGCTTTCTTCTGAGTCTAAATACAGTAAGGAAGAGAAAACAATATTTCACGTAATTGCTGAATGGAAGGGTGAGATCCACAGCATTTCTACCATAGCATTTTACAATAAGTATTTCAAAAATTAATTGGCTGTTACATGTATATGTACCCAGGGTGCCAGAGGTTCTATTTATCTTTTGCGAGGAGCAAGCAGTCAAAACGGAGAGGCGAAAAATATGAACCTCTGGTCACCATGGTTTAGAATCTCACTTCCATGATTTGTGATTATGAACACAGTCGCTGATTGGTTTTCATAGTCAGAGGCACTTATTTCCGAGTAAAAACAATCTAACACTCACTTTCACTGGTTGAACGGCGATAGTGCACCCCAGTGGCCACAAAACCGGTTTTGAACGCAAGGACTGCTTTGAAAACAAAACTAGCGGTGAAAGGCTGTGAATTCGAGCAAGTATTAAGAGGTTTGCACAGTACAATACACAGCAAATTCTGAATTTTTGGAGATTTTAGAATTGAAACCTGTTCAGGAATTTCATCAAAAGTGAGGATGTGTTTGCGGTCCTGCCAACTGGATCAGGGCTTGAAATTGCGACTCACTGGTCGCCAATGCAACCAAAAACTGAGTGCTGGCGACTAGATTTTCAGAACTGGTCGCCAGCTGGCAAATCACGTTTTGTCAAAACAGGAGACAACTTTTGTATTTGAAGCTTTATATTATGAAATTATTCGGAACTGGTATATAGAACACTACTCACCTTTTTTTCCCCACTAAAATAATGTATAAATACTGTAACAAAATCGGTTTCTCACATTGTTAATCAACAGCACAAAAAGTACTTCGATACTTTGGTCACTGCGTTTACTAGGCGCCATGTTGTTTCAGCGGCTTCATGGGATAGTTGGCGCACTTAAACACTGTATGCTTCTTGTCGGTTAGTTACGTGAATTTTTGTGCCCGGAAGACGAAGATTCAGCAAGAAGGTTATTTGATGATTTAAATACATCG